>NW_008328588.1:26260-42586 GCF_000622305.1 Nannospalax galili
CAAACATAAAAAAAACTAAAAACACTATGTTTCTTTTACCCAAAAAAAAAAAAAAAAAACATTGGTGTGTGAGGTACTGAAGTCCACCTTGTTTTAGGATCGGTCAGTGTTAAGCTGAATAATAAATGCTTATTTTCAAGAGAATGATTGATTGAAGGAAACCCTCCCCACCACCATTTCCTTTAGCTCCATGATGAGTTCAACTAGACCTATCAGTATTTCTTAAAGTAGCAGCAATTCCATTTCCTTTGAGCACTATAACGTTTTTGAGCCTTGGCCCTGTTGATGTTCTCATGCACCTGTGTTTCTCCTGCAATTATCAACAGGAAAGTGGATTCCTTTGTTTTCTTTCCTTTTATCTGGAACACTGAGACTACTACACAGGACCCTCTTTGGCCATAGAGCCTAGACAGGACAATTTAGTTCAGAAAGCCTAGGAAGGAGGGTTTATAACACTCCTTAGATATTTGGTATTCAAATGCAGCCCCTCACCTCTAAGTGGCTTCATTTCATGTTCTGATGCTCTGGGGCAGGCTTCACAAGTGAAGGGTTTCAGTGAAGGAGCTGGGTCTGCCTGCTTCTTGCTAGTGCAGTGGAGCTTGGCTCTCTAGTAGGATCTGCCTGTGTTTCTAGTTTCTTGAGTTCTTCTATTGTAGAATCAAATGAACGAGGGCTTGATACCTACCCTTCCACCTGAGGGAAGTTACATAGTCCTTTAGAGGATAACTTTCCTGGGCTACCAGGTAAAGATGTTCATTGCTCCACTTACAGGACACTAGTGAGCACATGAAGGGTTCTGTGAACTACTCAATGATGGGTGTTTGGAGTGGGTTATTCCTGTGTCCCCTGACATGCCAGGAGGAAGTCTGGGCCAGAGCTGGACAACAGAGCAGGAACTCTGGCTCTGTCACTGTCCACTACATCAGAAGGTTCTCCTCCCAGACTGCAGTTTCTGCTCTATCACAGTTACGGTTCCAGCAGACCCAGGCCCTCTTGGAGTTAACTGTTCTTTAAAGCCTACAAAACATCAACACCGTCACTGTCCACTACATCAGAAGATTCTCCTCCCAGACTGCAGTTTCTGCTCTATCACAGTTACGGTTCCAGCTGACTCCCAGGCCCTCTTGGAGTTAACTGTTCTTTAAAGCCTACAAAACATCAACAGTCTAACCTAGTCATCCCTCTTCCTTACCAGTGATCTTTATCTGCTCTTATAAGTCATACTTCTGCTTAAAATCCACAGTGGCCCCTTATGGCTTTTTAACGGTTATCCAGAGGTCTTCTCATCTTAGCACTGAAAGCCTCCTGTCCTGAGAAAACCCTCAGTTTGTCAATCACACTACAAAGTCCAACAGAGCAAATAACCTGGCTCTAACCACTCACCCCTGTGTATCCAACGTTCTTCTCTGTATTTTGACTACCTGGGGAGCTACTAACTATGCTGGATAGCTTTAGTGTCAGCTTGACACACCTGGGTTGAGAGAGCCTCAATTGGGGAATTGCCTCTATTAGACCGGCCTGTGGCCATGTCTGTGGGGCATCTTCTTGATGAGTGATGTGGGAGGGCCCAGCCCACTGTGGGTGTTACCACCCCTGGGCAGGTGAGCCTGTGTTGTATAAGAAAGCAGGCTGGAGCGGGGGTGGACAGGGGAGCAAGCCAGTAAGCAGCATTCCTCCATGGTCTGTGCTCCAGCTCCTGCCTCCAGGTTCCTGTCCTGAGTTCCTATCTTGGGCTCCCTGATGAACTGTAAGATTTAAGCTAAATAAACTCTTTCCTCCCCAGAGGAATTTGTCAGAGTATTTTGTCACAGCAATGGAGAAACAAACTAGGACACTAACAAAATGCTAAGCCCTGAAAAAATCCTGCCTCTGAAGATTGTGAGGTAGAGACTTGCCTTGGTGTCTTTCTGAATCTGGCCAGTGGTCTAAAGCATGAGGGAGGATGAGAACCGCGGTCGTATTCTTCAGGTCCACAGAGACTCCAGTGCTGCTCCTTGTGCCTGAACTGACCTCCATTTTCCTCCCTCTGCTTGATTTCTGTCCATCCTCCCCTCTTCAGGAGTCTTCTTCCTCCAGGCAGCCTTCCCTGACTCCTCCCAGTAGATTTAGCCCTCCTTTGGGTACCCTGGATCTGCTAACTTTCCTAATCACTCTGTACTGTGATTGTTGGTTTACTCCAATCTCTCTCTCATCACCTTTGAGTTCCTTTCAGGAAGAGATTTTATCTTTTTTTCTCGTACCAGAAGTCAGGCAGGCTCTGGCTGGCACGTTGCATATTCTCAGTAAATATTCGTTGAACAAATTAATGAAGACAAGGCCATCTGACCGCTTGTGAGTTATATTCTGAAAAAGAATCATGGATTCAAACCCCTCGGTGTAAAACAGACGCCGGAACAATCTTACTGCTTTGCAGGTCTACACAAGCAGCAACCTCTCAGCAACTCAAAGGAAATTTGTAGTTTCGCTTTTGTCGCTATTTTTCTCTCTTCCAAGAAAAGAGACATGTTAGGGTAATTCCACTTTCTTGACTTAAGTTTAAATGAAAATGATTTCTCCGATGAAATCATTTCAGCTGTCTGTCCTTTCTGTTTCCCCATTCAGCCCTCAGCTGGCCAGCCTGCGTGTGTTTGGAGAGAGCCAGGAAGGTTCAACGCCAGGAATGTTTCTCTCTCCTGAAAACTCTTTTATCCTCAGGCTTTCTGATCTTCAAAGCAGCCTGTGTCCACTGTGACCCCACTCCCTCTCCTCCCCATGCTGGGGAGTGAGATCTCTGAGTATTTGTGTCATTCTGAAGACTTGCATATTTGGACTGCCTTGGCTGGACAGCTGGGCAGCATGATTCTCACTAACTCTGCAGGGATAAGAGCCTGTCATCATTTCTCTTGCACCCCCATACCTAGACACATGAAGAAATTAATGTCAAACCCCAGAGATAAACAAATATTAGGTATGTAGGTCTCCTTGTATGGAACCCATCCTCTGGAGAGCAAAGCTTCCTCTGTCTTTTTGTACACATTTGAGTCTCAAACTCTTTCCACTGATCTGCAGTGCCTGGTCCTGGATAAGTTTGAAAGCTACTATGATGAAGCTCAACTCACCCAACGAGCCCTGTCTCTCCTGGAGGAAAACAGGCTCTGGGCTGGAGAGGTATTCCCTGACATGTATCCCTGGACTAGCTCACTACCTCCTCACGTGAAGTACAAGATCTGATGGACATAGATGTGGTGGAGAAGACCAATAAGATCAAAGACAGGTGATGACTCAGTCAGGGTTTGCTGGGTTTCCCCCAAATCCACAGCGAATTCCATTGGTAGAAAGCTGGGGATTGAGGGTGGTCTCAGTCTGTAAATCAACAGAGTTAAGCTAAATGAAAGAAAATATGATTTGTGTATCCCAAGTGGACGAAAGCAATCATACTATGACTCATATTCATTGCTGAGAGTTAACACTGTAACCCAAAAAACAGAGCTGGATAGTCTAGAAACGTTTAGGTGAAAGTTTCAAGAGATGGATTTCTAGGATACAGTGAGTTTGTGGATTGGTAGGTTGTCTATCTCCCATTCACATCCTTTCTCCTTCCTGCACCTTCTTAGGTACTGGGATTCTGGTCCAAGGGAAGATCCTGTGGAAGATCTCCGCTACACCTGGGGAGGCTTTGCCTGTCTGCAGGATATGATTGAACAGGGGATCACAAGGAGTCAGGCCCAGGTGGACGTTCCAATTGGAGTCTATCTCCAGCAGATGCCTTACCCTTGCTTCGTGGATGACTCGTAAGTCTCCGCCCCCATCCTCCTCCCTGAGAAGCTGTGAAGCACTAAGATGGGGTGCCCTTAAGGCTTCGGAGTCTCCTGAAATAACCTTGGGGACTGGGACCAAACTGGGAAGAATGGGGGTTCTGACTGAGGAAAGGGTTGGTCCCAAGCTCCAGACAGGAGCAAAGGAGAGAGTGAAGTATCAGGCAGAGAGACGAACTGGTTGGGGAGGGGGTGAAAAAGGGAAGTGGGAGGTCAGAGGAGGGGACAAAGAGTATTTAAATTTTCCACTATGTAGTATGTTTGGTATGTGAAAGGGTTCTGGTCAGAGTATTTGCCCAATGATTGCCAAATCAGCACATTTGGACTGCATGGCAAGTAGGTCTGGTTCCTAGGAGCCTCAGAATAATGCAGCTCCTTCCTTAATTAACATTCCTACAATGTATGCTTGGTTAAAAAGGTAGGAATGTGTTGGATGTGCTCTGGCCTTCTTCCCTGACCACCCCCACCCCAAGTTCTGCCCATCTGTTGGCAAGTAACATGCTAAGCAAGAAACTTATTATTTTGCTGAAAATAGATTTTGTAGAGAAATGGCAGGAGCCATTTGCAGAGAATGGCAGGGGAGGGGCTCAGAATGCTCACTACCATAGGAGATGGGGTTAGAAACACTCCCAAACCTACAGTTGGCTTAGGAATTCAACTCCTTAGGAATTCACTGAGAAAGTCACTATAGCTACTCTGGGGTTCAGGAAGCAGAGAACCACACACAGCCTGAAGAAAGGAAGAGTCAGATTGCCAGCTGGGGAGATTTTAAAATAAAGCCCAGTGTGGACACAGGAAAGCAGCTCTCAACACCCTAGCTCAGTCATTTCTCCAGCCTCAGCTCTACGGAAGACTAAAGAGATAACAGTGGTTTGTGTTCTGCAGTTAGTTTGTGTTTGGATAAGAGGCAGAGATGAGAAGTAAGCCAAAGGCAAAAGCCCAGGTCCACTTTCAGGGTCAAAAGGGGAAAGGCTGACAGGGAATGGATAGGTGTGGGGAGGCAGTGGGAATTGGGGTCATTCAGTATGGGAGAGTCCTCTGGTGGCCAACTGCAGAAGTACATGCTTTTTGATTGTATGGTTCTCTCCCTAGGGCCATTTTGGGTGAAACTACCTTCCCATGCTGGCTTTGGGCCCTTCCTGTGACAACACCCAACAGTTTCAATAGTTAATAATCCCAAGGGCTTTATTAGTACATCATGCACAGGGAAAACCTGTAATGCTTATAATATAATCCCATCCAGTTAAATCTATCCTTTTTGCTGGATAGATCTAGGGATCCACTCCACTTACACAAGGCTAATTGAATCAGTGGCTATTGGGTCTGTTATAATCACAGCTTATATCATCAAGTCTGTAGTCTTTCCCCCCAGAACTGTGCAGAAGTCCCATGCTACAGAAGGACTATACTGTGTGAAGAGATGATGTGATTTTTATCCACACCTTTACTTAATAGAGCATTCACTTGGACTATCTAGAAAGGTACCATCTTGTGCCAAAGAAAAAGTCATTCTTCAGGGCAAATGTGGAATGTATATCAAAGATTCCAGCCTAGTGAAAGTCCTGTGGAGAATTTTCTGATTTCTTTCACTTCCATTTGGACTTGGTTCTCAACTCGTTCATTCAATACACATTTACATTGTCTCTACCAGGTACGGAGGGCTCTGTTCTGCTCCTCTTCTCTCGATTTAGTTTTATGATCATCCTGAACCACTGTTTCCCTATCTTCACGGTGCTGGCATGGATCTACTCGGTCTCCATGACTGTTAAAGGCATCGTCTTGGAAAAGGAACTGAGGCTGAAGGAGACCTTAAGAAATCAGGGTGTCTCCAGTGCAGTGATCTGGTATACCTGGTTCCTGGACAGCTTCTCCATCATGTCAATGAACATCTTCCTTCTGACGATATTCATCGTGGTGAGCCAAGTGGACAAGGCCCAGACATTTAAAAAAATATCTTTATTGTTCTTCCTTCCCTCCTACTAATGAACTAGTACCTGGATTAGTCATCTAGCATGACAGCTAGCTTCCTAGGCCTTTCAGACAGAGTAGAGGGCACTTAGAGAGACAGTCTCCTACCAGAGACAGTGTATCATGACATTTTTCTATTGCACTCTTCCTATCCAAGGAAGTTGCACACCTGTCTACATAGATTTTCCAGCCCATTCTATGATCATGTAGAGAGGCTTCTGTTAGCAAAGCCCTGCACGGTATTGTCATGTGCTCAAATGGGTCCTCTCCTTTCAAACACAGAATCGAGTTCAGAGAGTGCTTTCTGGGATTACCATTCTAATAGCTGACTACAGTTGGAATGTGGAGAGCACTTTCACTGGTATTAGGGGAAGAGATCTGGATAGTTTGTTAATCATTCTCATGACCAGACCATTCCTGGCTTCACCAAGAAACATTCTGCCGCCTGCAAAAGTCTTCAAGAACTCTGTTTTAAAGGATGGAACTTGGAGCCTATCCTTTCTCAGTGATAAGAAATTTTTATAGCTAGAGTACGTCATTCCATCTTCTATAAATCTATCAAAACCAATGCTGAGGTAGAGGTCATTCAATGCAAACAACTTTACCCCATCCAGCCTGGCTTGGTGTTTACAAAGGGTATCAACACTCCACAGCAGTGAGAGGAACAGCTGATCCTCTTATCATCTACCAGGAGCCTTCTGCTCTACCCCACCCCTCAATCTGCTCCTTTATTCAGGAGCAAGATGTTTTGTGCTCTCAGAATTAAAGGAGTTGATGTGTAAACATCTGACTGAATGGCTGTGAGACTGTGCCTGACTTGTTGCTGATAAGTGACACTGAGATCTCCCTTCCTAAGAATGGGTTATAAGGACTTCAAAGTTTTTTAGGACGTGAGGTAAAAAATGTTCACGAAGAGTTTCTAGCACAAAGAAGTTTCTCCTTGTGGGAAACAGAACACTGTTCCAGTAATGACGGAAAGGAAACAGCTTTCCACATCAAACTAAGGTTTTCCTTTGAATGGCTCGCCCATCCTTCGTTTGTCCTTTCCTCCAGGACTCCACTATGCAGGAAAGAATCTGGGAGTGGGGACAATGGGAAGGTTCAATTGCTATTCAGTCTACTAGGAGCAGAAAAGAAAATGGTCGGTGAAGGAAGGCAAGGCCATGGACCAGTAAGCTGACATCCTTGCCTGAAATCGGTGGGAAATTACATCCTAGATGTTTGTAGGACTTTGCTCTGGGATGGGATAAGAAATTGAATTCACTCTGCAGAGAATTCTAGCAACTATCTTTAGATTCTTCCAATCAAAAACATCAGGTTCAGGCATAGATTTGCTTTTTCAGAGTTACCTGTGATTAAGGAAAAGACATGGAGCTTTCCATGGTTATAGGGAACACTTTTTGACACTTAAAATCAGGAACTCTAGGTCCTTATTTTGACCTTTATTTTGATTTCCTCAGACTTCAGTTCTCCCTAAGCATGGCTCCCTTCCATCCCCTTCCCCTTTGTCATTTTTCCCCATCTGTTTTTCAATCTGTCCCTTCAGTGCCCAACAGGCCTGAGAGCATGAACGGGAAACGGTGGCCATATCCAGTAAGAAGCACATTCGTTCCACTCAATTCTCACGGGCTCAAGAAAGGTATTGCTAAGAAGACTCTCTTTTCCATGAGAGGAAACCAGTGCTTTAAAGAATCCCTCTCCATAGATCAGAACCCATTCATGAGATAAGCCAGTTCCAAAGGGTTGTGGAAGAAGGAGAAAAAGGTAGTAAGAAGACCTTGAAAACCTTTGATTTTTGGACTATGGTGTTATATGGCATGTCTTGTCGTTCTCATTACATTTCAAGTCAGTTATGCCCCATTGAGCAGATGGGAGGTGACCAAGTCAGCATGGAGCATAGGACTCTGAAACCTGGGAGATTTCTCAGAATTCTAGAACTTGTACCTTTATGTTTCTGAGAAAAGCAGGAGATCCTCTGTATTTAGAGACACAGAATTTGGGTGGAACAAAAGGCTAAACTCTTCCCGGGATGTTTGTGGGAAGGATGCTTGGAGAATGACAAAGGTCTACTACAGTTGAGCACCTCTGTTTATCCTATAATATAAGTAGGTGGCAGCTTACTTGGAAAAAGTCATTAGTTTGGTTCCATTTTCTACATCGCCAATGGGAAAGATGTTGAATATCATGCATAGGTTCTATGAAAAGAACAGTATTCATGGATGAGGAGAATAAATTAATTTCTAAGAGATCTGAATCCATTACTGATGCTTCCACCTGTGTGAGGAGCAAGCCTCAGAAAACTAGTACAAATGATTGGTAAGCAGGCCAGGCTCCAGGCAAAAGGCCAGACTTGTTCTGAGAGGTTTTCTTCTTCCTCTTTGTTCCAGGGTGCGGAAGACGCCCCAAGCCCTTATGCTCAGGTCTCCCCTTGCTCTGGGCAGACTTCTCTACACTCTCTCCTTCTCACCATGAATTTACTTGCTCCATAATAATTACTGTTAAAAGATAACTTGGGCACATTCGATTTTTTAATTTTTAATGACATTTTTATTCTTTGAAAGTTCCATATATGTATACAATGTATATTGATCATATCCATCCACCACTACCTCCCTCCCTCCACTACCTCCTAAGGCCCCCCACCCTTCTCCATCTTACCTTCATGTCCTCCTTTTATTTATTTATTTTTTGCTAATAACAACTTTCTAAGTAACCCCTGAATCCAGTTAGTGCTGCCCATATTCATGAGTGTGTGGCCATCCACTGGGGCATAAACAACTTACCAGCAGTCAAATCCCCAAAGGACAGTGACTCTCCCTCCCTCAGCAGCCATCAACTAGCAATAGTTCTTCCAGTACCTCAGGGTTTCCTCCCCATACATGCTATGATTTTGACTGGCTTGATCTTGTGCAGGTCTTATGCAGACAACCACAGCTGCCATGAGTTGATGCAACAGCCACGTCATGTCCAGAAGTCAGCATTTCACAGCTCCCCTCCACATCTGCCATCTCTTACATTCTTTCTGCCCCCCCCCCCCGAGTCCATGAAGTCCCCCCAGGCTTGGATGGTGGGAAGTTGATATAGGTGACCCATCTACAACTGAACACTCAAAGTTAGTTATACTTGGCACTTTGGTCAATTATGAGTCTTTACATTAACCACTACCTAAAAGGAAGCTTCTCTGACCAAAGTTAAGAGCAACACAAATCTATGGGTATAAACATAAATATTCAGAATGCAGTTTGACAGATGTTTTTTTTTAGCAGAACAATAGTAGGTTATCCCCTAGGATCTCCCTAGTCACGGCTTTTTTCATCAGGTTTATAACACCAGGCATCAGTGGTTTATGAACCAGGCAATTCTAAACCACAAATGGTTCAGAGCCTCACTAAAGGAGTGGGGAAGCAAGACAAAAAAATACTGATTGGTTAAAGTCCCTACTTAGGGGTTAGTTGGCAATGTATGAATAGTTAAGTTACTTGATAGTTGGGTTTTGGTTTGCTTATTTAGAAACCCAGAACACTGGAGTGACTCAGTCTAATGGTTTCTCAGTTAATTAAAAAAAGATCCTATTGGCTAAAGTGCAGCTTAATGTGTTATCCCCCCCAGGGAAAATGGCATGGGTAAGACGAAAGAACTCAGAGTATTTGATTGTGCATGTGGAAATTTAGGCACTAAGTCGGCAGGTAGAAGAGACCCTTCTAAGGCAATAGGAGAGGGCCCTGGCATCACTGCACACAGGCAGCCCCTGAGGGGCACCAGGCCTCGGGGCATAGAGAGGAATTATTGATACATGATCTCTTTGGTGTCAGCATGGAAGAATCCTACATTACAGTGATCCCTTCATCCTCTTCCTATTCCTGTTGGCCTTTTCCACCGCCACAGTCATGCAGTGTTTCCTGTTTAGCACGTTCTTCTCCAAGGCCAGCCTGGCAGCAGCCTGCAGTGACATCATCTACCTCACCCTCTACCTGCCACACATTCTGTGCTTCGCCTGGCAGGACTGGATGACAGCTGACCTGAAGAGGGCTGTGGTGAGGGGCCTGGAGCTCACCCCTGGCTTATGATAGATATCCTCTGAGGGGTTTGTATCCTGCTCTCTGTGAAGGTCCACTTTCCTTTTGGCTCAAAAGGACATCAGCTCAAAGGTACAGGAGCAAGTGTGGAAGTAGCTTTCCCCTGAGCAGTGCAGCAGTTACTTCTCCCTGATCTACCTTACTAATAATCTGCCCTAGGAAGTCATGGGAAAACCAGTTCAGCTCCACTCCTTTGTTTCTTCTGTACAAGAGAAGAAGAATCTGGCTCATTTCAGGTACCCTTCTTTTCTTCCTATTTGAGAAGAATTAGAAGGGAGGGGAGCTTGCCCCTACTGCCTGTCCAGAAAGATGGCTCCAGTCATTAAAACATCGCTTATTTTTCCAAAAGAACTTGGATCAGAGCAGCTCTAAAAGTGTCTTTCACATGCTCTGCCAGTGTATACAAATAGGATGCAGAAATGAACCCTTCGAGTTAGGCTCTCTGGCCAAGGGAAGACTCCAGAAATGGACTTTCGATGGCCTGAGAGACCTCGTAGTTCAGAATTCCCAAACATGGGTCTTTTTGCTAATTGTTTTCAAATGGGCTGTTTCTACCCTCTCATTAGCCCAGGCTAATCAGTCTCAGCCCTTTAGGGTGCAGTTTTCTAGTCCTTCAGAATCTCCCAGTCTTCCTGCTGGCAAGTCAGCAAGGAATACCATCTGCCTCGCTGGCAGAAGAACCTGTTCTCACTCAACTCATTTGGCTCCCGAGCTGTGAGGGCATCTGCCTTTTATTTCTTGAGTTAAGTAAGAAGTTAATTGCTGTTATTTATAGCACTAGGTTTTCTAAGATGATCACAATGGGTAATAGTACAAAACTCTTGTGACTCAGGCTGTGGGCAGCAGAGCTAGGCATTCTGGTAATCACTGGGTTGTTGCATGGTACTGGAGACCATAGCTAGCTTCTTGGATCTAACAGGAAGCTATAGGTCTAATAATTGTGGATGAGAGTTGGACTGAGATCATTTTAAAGTGTGTGTATGTGTGTGTGTGTGTGTGTGTGTGTGTGTGTGTGTGTCTGTGTCTGTGTCTGTGTATGTGTGTGTTATATGTAGCCAGAAGGTTCTTTCCTTGGGCTGAGACACTCTGAACTCTATACAGGGTCCTCCAAATTACAAGGAAAGTTCTAAGCAAAGGAAAGTGTGCTCTGGTGCGTCAGGGACCACCCATGGGGACTTGGCTGGGAGCTTCTTCTTCAAACTCTCTTCTGCACACCATCCATTTAGTGAACTTGTTTTCTGCACAGAGTGCCTACGATAAGGCCTAACCCCCAGCTTGCCATCGAAACTGATGACTTCTGTACCATTCCCATGAGATTTTCACAAAACCGCTCAATTTGGCATCTTTGTTCTACCTAGAACTGTGTGGTCTGAAAGTGGGAGGAAGAAGGGATGCAGGCAGGAAGGAGAACACGAGAACCTTTGTTCCTTTGAAGTGTTGTACTGTGTGACATTTCTTTATCTTTCCATTACTGTACAACTATGTTCTATTGAATAGGTGAGACATGGCCCAGTAGGTACTGGGCAGGGATCTTTAAGGTCTGACAAGCATTTCCAGAATTCTCTTCCCATAAAAAGATCACCTTGCCAGGCATGGTGGTGCATGCCTTTAGTCCCAGCGCTTAGAGGCAGAGGCAGGTGGATCTCTGTGAGTTCAAGGCCAGCCTGGTCTACATAGTGAGTTCCAGGACAGCTGGGGCTACAGAGAGACCCTGTCTGAAAAAGACCAAAAAAAAAGGTCACCTTAAGCTTTCCCGAGTGGCCTTACACTCACACACAAAGTGAAGTAGCCCTCTGTCCTTCCCTGCCTTGTGGACCTCTGGGCTCTGTTGCTCATCTTCTTGGCCCTCTTTTCTCCATTGCAGAGTCTGCTGGTTCCTGTGGCATTTCGATTTGGCACTGAGTACCTGGTCCGCTTTGAGGAGCAAGGTCTGGGGTTACAGTGGAACAACATTGGGAACAGTCCCGTGGAAAGGACGAGTTCAGTTTCCTGATGTCCATGAAGATGATGCTTCTTGATGCTGCTCTGTATGGCGTGCTTGCCTGGTACCTTGACCAGGTGTTTCCAGCAAAGAAAAGTAAAGCTATCTTTACCACCCCATGGTCAAAGAAATTGAGTTCTTCATATGTCCAGCCTGCCCCAGTCATCTAGTTTAAACTTGATTCGTTCTAAGCTCTTTGAATGTCAGTTTGCAGGGTCAGGATTTAAATTTAAGTCTCAAAGTAAAAAATCCACCACCAAATTCTTGTCATCACTTTAGAATTATGTCTAGAATCAGGGGTAGAGAGATGGCTCAGTGGGAAAGAGCATCTTTTGTGCAAGCATGAGTACATGAGATTGAATCCCCTGCACCCATATAAAAGTCAAGCCTATCTATATGTGTCTGGAACCCCAGTGCTGGGGAGGGCAGATAGGCAGATCCAGGAGCTTACTGGCCAGCCAGCCTAGCTAAAATAATGCACTTCCAATTCAGGGAGAGACACTCAACATCCTTCCCTAGTCCCCACCCGAATGTTTATGGATGTGCACACCCACACATATAAACACAGGTATACACCATGCACACAATCCCCATATACAAAGATAGACAGAGAAAGACAGAGAGACAGAGGCACAGAGAGAGAAATAGGTCTAGAATCTGCCTCCTTGTCACTACCTATCATCTTCTCAGTCCAAGCCAGGTTTCTTTTATAAATATATTTTATTATTTTTATTATATATATATATGAGTATATTGACTGCATATGTGTAAGTGCACCCATGTCAGTCAATGCCCACAGAGGTCAGAAGAGGGTGTCAGATCCCCCTGAACTGGAGTTACGGATAGTTGTTAGCCACAATGTGGGTGCTGGGATTCAAACCTGGATCCTCTGCAAGAGAAGCCAGAGTTCTTAACCGCTGAGCCATATGTCCAACCCCCCCATGTGTTTCTTACACTGTATACAGATTGACACTTTCAGAATCTTATCCAGATGGTGTTCAAATCCTTCCACAGGCCTTTCCTCTCATTCAGAGTAAAACCCAGTGTCCTAATTCTGGCCTACCAACACTTTGGTATTTGCTTTCCATCTATCCTCCTCATCTCCTCCCTTTCCTTCTCCCCTGTGTTTCTCTGCTCTAGCCACATTGGCCTCCCCACTGAATGCTCAACACACTGAGGACACTTCCTCTCCAGGCCCTTCATGTCTGCTCTTCTCACTGCCTGCCAGGAGCATCTTTTTCCCCAGACCATAGCTACAGACTTGCTTCCTCACTTTGCCCAGGTCTCTGTTCAAATGTTACCTTATCACAGGGATCTTCACAGACTGGAAAATAACTAAATATTTATTACTATATGGCTAATATTCCCTCAGTGACCCTAATCCTTTACCCTACTTTTTTTTCTTTTGAAGCACTCAACGCCACTTGACAAAATATAACTCTATGAATACATTTATTGACTTGCCGCACTTACTAGAATATGAGCCCATGATAACAGGAATATGGTCTGTTTATTTCACTGTGACAGTCCTGATACCCCAACTAGTGTGTGATATTTGGCACTGAACTAACTAACTAACTAAGCTAAAACATGGAAAATCAACTTCTGGATCAAAGTTAGCTGTTTGCAAATTTTGTGTTTATTTTATGGAAATTAGGATTTCCCTTCAAATTAGTATTTCCTAGAACTAGAGAAGTAGAAGTCCCTTCTTCACCTGAATGTACTCCGTGTCTACCAGAGCCCTTCTGTGCAATGACATCTGAGTCTAACCCTTGATGCTGGGGCCAAGAGGAGGCAGGGAAGACGCCTGGAAGTTCTCAGAAATAAGCAGGTGGGAACCAGGTGTGGTAGACTATGCGTTCAAGTCCAACCTGGGTTACATAATGAGGTCCTCTCACAAACAAATAAATGAACAAAAAAATCCAACTAAAACAAATAAAACAAAAAGCCACACAGCAACCCTGACTAGCAGAAAGATGGCTAAGCTAAGTCCAGAAGCCTGGGTCTGCAAGAGGATATGAATTCTCTAGGACTGTCATAATAATGATAATGTATGATACGATTTAATAAAAATTTCTATATTACTGTCACTGAGCTGCTGGGAAGGCCATACTCCCTATGAAACCCATTGGAGAAGCCTCTTCCCTTGCATCAGCCCAGCTTCTGGAGGACTTTTGATATATTGGCTTTCCTTGAGTCATAGGTATATCTTCTCTCCAATCTCCCATCTTCATATGGCATTTTTCTCTGTGTCTGTCTTCACTTAACTATCTTCACACGGACTGTAGTGGCATTAGATTAGAGACCCCCCGCCCCGTATTCCAGTATGACCCCATCTAACTTAACTAAGCACATCTGTAGTGACCCTCCTTCCAAATAAGGCCACATTTTGAGATATGGGGTTGTGACTATGGTGTCCTTTTTTTCTCTGAGGCTACTGGAATGCCAAATGTGTGCTTTTTTGGACACCAACCAATTCTCTGTCACCAACCAATATTCAATTCTGAGAATATCCAGAATTAGGTTCCATCCTACAAGACCTCACTCAGTTCAGATGCTTAGCTACAAGTGTGGTAACCAAACCACCTACACTTCGCCAAAGAGCTCTTCTTTTAATCATAACTTTATTGGAAGGGGTACAACTCAAGAACAGCCATGAGGCAAGGTGTGAGGAATAGACGGGGGTAGTCCGGAGCTCCCATGCTTCTCTGTGCCCACCACCCTCCCAGAACCAAAGCACTGTCACTAACGCAGAAGCTCTCCAAATTCTGTTCATGAGTTTTGGTAACCTAATCTCCAGCCTCCTTCTCTTCCTAGCAATCAGAAGTTGGGCCAAAAGTTTCTCTCTTTGGTCTTTCTGGTGAGCAATGCTTAAAGTGAACTATTTTGGGGCTCCATCATGAGCCGCCTTCTTAGCATTAGCTCAGGCACAGTGCAAAACAGAGCTCTTTGTGAATAACAAAATATTACTCTTATTACTTGGGAAATTTCAAGGGTATTAGGGAGCTATGTGTCCTGCAGTCAACTGGGGAAGACAGTGATCAAGTACATTTTGTATAATACCACTGGTTCCAACATCGATCCTTTTCTGGAGAGGGACATAATTCAGCCTCTGACAGTAACCTGAGCAAGACGCTTGAACTTGCTTGGCCTGTTTTTGTTTGCTTGCTTGCTTGCTTGTTTAAAACCCTTGTGTCAATATGAAGAGATCTAATAAGTGAAAATTGGTTGGGTCTGAATAAAAATTTGTGCATAACTCAGATTTTATTTTAGCCAAACTAAACCTTTTATCTGGTTTTTACTGAACAGTACCTAAGTGGCAAGGTTCTGGGAATCAAGGGGTACAAAAAGACAGAACCAGAACTGGGGATGTTGGTGGTAGAGAACTTGCCTATCATGTACAAGGTCCTGGGATCAGTCTCAGTATGGAGGGCAAGGGAGGAGAACTGTGTGGTTCAGGGAGACAACTCAGTGGGTAAAAGCATTTGCCACACAAGCCTGATGACCTGAGTTCACTTCCTGGAACCCATGTAAAAAGGCAAAAGCAATGGCATACATCTGTAATCCTAGCAGAGATTGGAGTCTGAGACACAGGCCAGAAACTTGCACACACAGCACAGGGCAGAAACAAGAGCAAGACCCTGTTTCAAAACAATGTGGAAAGAGAAAACCAAATCCTGAAACATGTCCTCTAACCCTAACACATGCACCATGATATTCCCTCCCACCCCCCTCAATAAATAAATGAATAAAACTTTAAAGAAAAAAGAGCCAGGTTTACCCTTGAACTCACAGTCTAGCAGTGAAAAAAGCCATGACACATGACTCTTAAAAAATAATGATGGGGGGCTAGAGAGATGGCTCAGTGGTTAAGAGCACTGACTGCTCTTGCAGAGGACCCAGGTTTGATTCCCAGCACCCACATGGCAGCTGCGAACCATCCTTAACTCCAGTTCCAGGGGAATCTGAAGCCCTCTTCTGACCTCCGCAGCATTGTACAACATAGGTGCACTCAACATACCTGTAAGGCGATACACTTATACACATAAAATAAAAAAAAATAAAATATAAAAAAATGATGGGGGTGGGGAGCTGGTGAGATGGCTCAGCAGTTAAGAGCACTGACTGCTCTTACAGGAGACCTGGGTTCGATTCCCACCACCCACACCACCCACAATGGCAGCTAACAACCATCCATACAGTTCTAGGGGATCTGACTCCTTCTTCTGACCTTCACGGGCTTTGTATGACACAGGTGCACTTACATACATACAGGAAAACCCTCACATAATAAAAATAAATAAATGAATAAATAAAATAAAAATTAAAAACGTTTTTAAAAAGCAATGACAGTGTTTTTATTAAAATCAACACTTTTCAGGTAGCAAACTTTTCAAAGAGAACTGGACCAGAAATTTGGCATTTTTTTTTTCCTTGAAATACAGTTGGGAGCCAGGTGTGGTGGCGCACACCTTTAATCCCAGCCCTTGGGAGGCAGAGGCAACAG
>NW_008328588.1:43819-60716 GCF_000622305.1 Nannospalax galili
GGGAGGGGGGATCAGACCCTTTTGGAGTTCTAAGAGGGCAGAGAAATTCTAGAACTATGAGCTATAGTCTTCCCTAGAGCTGGAAGTTTCTGGAAGCAAAGGAAATGCTTTTCCAACATTTGTGCTTACCTATCTATACTTTGCTCTGAATTACTAGACCTAGGCCAGGATTTAGCCTTTAAGCACTAACATAGATGATTATTTGTCTAGGGGATTAACATAGGACCTTTAAAAGACTTGTATAGATTTTTGTTTGGTTGGTTTTAGATGTTCCCCACCCCACCCTGGTCTCTCTCTCTCTCTCTCTCTCTCTCTCTCTCTCTTTCTCTCTCTCCAACAAACAGTACTTTGACAACCCAGTATCTTTCCATTATGTTGTTTTGTATACCGTGTCTATCTACGAACTTTTACATTTCCATTATAATAAAGTTATCAATCCATCATAAGTGGAAATTTTTAACACAGGAGCGTGCTCCTGGAATGTTAATGTCCATGAACATCAGAGCTTGTGGTCATTGCCCCCTCTATTATCCCAAGAGATTCTCTATTATCTAATTAAAAACAAAACAAAACAATACAAAACTTAATCCAATCATGTTCCTTGAAAAGTGAATCACATACATTTCTGCTGACGGAAGTCAAATGTTTTTCACCTGTCTCATAGGCTATGCTAAATTTGAGCTCTCACTGCTGTCTTAAAAACAGCTGAGTTTCTCCCCCTAAAAATATCAGTTTCTTGCAGAAACCCCACTGGCCACTGGGAACAAAACGTGGAACACTTGAATACATTTCTTGGCGAGGAACTCACTCCAATGACTACTTAGACCTTGGCTCTCATTATTTTATTACTATTTCCACCTTACTGCAGTATGACAACCAGCATGCTGATCACAGGAACTGTGCAAAATAGACTCAAAAGGGCTCAGGAAGCAGACACAACTGCAGCTTCCAACACATCCCTGACCACGATACCTTGGCCTGCCACTCCCTACACCCTAAAATCTAAAGGCCCTCCCTGGGTGGACGGCTACACTTACAGTACTCAAGGATGCCTGCTCACAGGTCTGCACTTGAACCAGAACCCTTAGGGACTTGGAGACGGTGCCTTCCTCTTGCTCCTCCTGTTTCCTCTCTGGCTGGATGGCCTTTCTGCTTCTCTTCCCTTCCAGGATGCTCTTGACATTTTAGACAAAATACCAATTGAAAAAAAAAAAAGAAAAGCTCATGTGTCAGGGGAGCTCCACAGTCCTGTTATACCCATGGGGCTCCACTCTGGTGTTGATTCCAAGATGCTTGAATAGCCCATGTAGGAAGCTTTCTGGCTGGCTGCCTATCATATGACTTTGGATGGACTTTTAGTCAAGGTTCCCCACGACTGACGTATTTTGGATTGGAGTAAAAAGGACCAGTATGTTAGGCTAAAGAAAATTAACCCATTTCAAATTCAGTCCTGAGATTGTTTTTTTCCTAATATCAATATCTGACATGGGGGTGGGCAGGTCTGGCACAGTAAAAGGAAGAGGTGAGAGCTGGACAGTGGATCACCATAGAGTACTTTCTTACATGCATGAGATCCTGAGTTTGCTCCCCTAAAAACAAAACAAAATTGAAAAAAAAAAACAAAACAAAAACAAAACAGTGAAACGAAACTCTCCCATTCCAAGGCTCCAATTACAAAACTCCCTCTGGGCCTGGCAAAGATTGCACAATCAGGTTTGAGTACTTCATGGCCTGGCTTCAGAGGCCTGTGGCCCTGAGTCAGGCTGGTCTCACAAGCAGTGCTGGCTCCGCCTACTAAGGGAACCAACTGGCTTCCCCTTCGGGTGGGAAACTCATCTGTACCCTCCACTCTTCCCTTACTTTCCTGTCTCTGCTGACTTGAGTGTAACATTGGTTTCTGGTTGTTGCTACAGGCTGTTCAACCTGAGAAGAAAGGGCCCTGGAAAAGACTGAACCCATAACAGAGGAAATGGAGGATCCAGAACACCCAGAAGTAACTCATGGTAAAGGCATGGCAGAGGCAAGGCAGAGGCTGTGAGGCCTAGGAAGGGCCAGAGCAAAACTGCATGCTGGGTGAAATGAAGCCCAGGAAACCAACTCCCTCTATTGACAGGTGTTACGTCTGATGCGCAGCTGTACTTGAGGGGAATGAATGGTCCAACCCAGGCATTAATGCATATTTCCTGGAGAAAGCAAATCCCAAGTCTGTAGTGTGTTTGTGCCCTTGTTAGGCAAATCCCAAGTGAGTTGTACAAATGTGCTGACTTCCGAGGATTTAGCCAGAACAATGACTTGGGTCACTGGAACTTAAAGCGGATATGAGCTATAAGGAAAGACAAAAATAAATGTTTCTGTGTGCAAGGGGAAAGAGACTAGCAAAGCTGACTGCACTTCACTCGTGGTTTTCAAATCCAAAAGCCCATTCATTCAAACCATCAAAGGCCTTTCCTGACAGTGGAAGTTACCTAATCATTCCTGGACTGATGGGCTGGTTCACAGAACTTATGTCTCTGGCTTTTGCCACTCTGTTTTCCCTCTTGATCCAGTTCTCCCAAGGTTTTTCACCCTAAGCATATGTGTTTCTTGGGTTTAGATAGGTGCATAGCCTCTGACTTAGCCTGACCAATATTGGCACAAGAGGGTCCAGCCTCCAGGCAGCCCTCAGGTACCACTTCACAAGGCTGATGGTGTCAGAGACCCAGATCTTCACAGAGGTGGTTTGCAGGCAACAGTGCCTCTGAAAGATCCTCTTTCCAGGTTGGTATGACAAGGTTGAAATGGGTCAGGGAGCTAAGGATATTGGTTCCATCTCAGCTCTAGGCCAGGACAGGAAGCACAGGCGGACAATATGATGGGATTTGGGGGTGGGGCAGGGAAGCAAATGTTTAGAATTAAAATAGTCTGGCAATAATTAGGCTAGGCTCTGTAGAGTAAACTGCAGAGAGGATACACTGGGGGTTAGGAAGAAGTGGAGACTATAATGAGAGGGGAGAGGAAGCACAGGGGAGGGAGGATGGGCAAGAATGGCTGTCCTGGACCGCTGGGGAACAAGAAGTCATTTACAGTCAAAACAGGCTCAAAGATTTGAGCCAAGGTTGACTAGGAGATCGGTGGTTCTAGGAATGGGCAGGGGGGAAGTTGAAAGAAAATGGTGATTTGTGAAGACTAGAAATGAACCTGAATTGCTTCTAGAAATCCATGGAGAATCCTACTGATTTGGGGAGACAGAAGCCTGGGACCAAAGATGGAACTGGGCCTTAACTCTATGTGTAGACAGGAAGTCCTTTTAGATAAGTGTGGACTCTGTATTCAAACCCCAACTCTGCCACTCATAAGCCACATGACTATGGTAAGATCTGTGATGTCTCCATCTTAGGGTTCCTCACCTGTGAAAATGAGCCCAAGTAATATCTACTCATAGGGCTACATGAGCAAAATGACGTATTTCTTGGAAAGCACTAGAAACAGTGCCTGACTCACAGTAAGCACCAAATTGAGGTTCAACGCAATTATTACCATCGTTATTTTGGTCCTCTTTACTAAGCCATGTGGGCAGGTGAAATTACAGGCAGAAGGCAGTGAACTAAATGAAGAAAGCACAACGAAGCAGCATCCACATTAAGGAAGTGCATTTATATGATGTGGTTTTTTTCCTTCAAAGACTCCTTCGAACGAGAGCTCCCAGGGCTGGTGCCTGGAGTATGTGTGAAGAATCTGGTAAAGGTTTTTGAATCTGTAGCCGGCCAGCCGTGGACCACTTTAACATCACCTTCTACGAGAACCAGATCACCGCACTCCTCGGTCACAATGGAGCGGGAAAAACCACCACCTTGTGAGTTGTCTGGCAATGAGACTGACTTGCCATATCATCCTATCATAAAATATATTTTATTTAATATTCACAGGAAACACTGGGAGGGAGGTGCAGTCAGTTTATTGTCTCCTTTCTGCTGGAAAAGTGAACATTCCAAGAGTTTAAATGACTCCTTAAGCCACCAAGTTTGATGGGTTGGGTGGGTGGGAGCCAGGTCCTCCCACCACAATTACCTCTTGTTTCTAACACTTTGAGTCCCTTTCTGAGCCCCAGTCTCTCCCACCTCACTGTCATCCAAAATGAAGAAAAAGTCCTGGCCATCTCCTGCCGGGGTCTGTAGAACACATCTGTTTTCAAGGAGCACTTCTTTTCTCACTAGTTATCAGGTTGGCTTCAGTGTTGACATGGGGCCTCGGATGAGGCTTGGTTACAATTCTGAGAAAGCATGGAGAGAACAGTAGGGTAGCTGCCAGGCAACTGAAGGCCAAGTTCAGGGAGGAGACAGGGCCCTGTGTGGACTTAGCTGGGGGCAAAAAGTGCTCCCACACTGCTATGCGATGCCCCCATAGTTCTCTAAGGGGCCTGAGCGCCACCTGCTGAACAGAATAGAGCTGTGAATGGTTCCCATGCAGGCCTCTGGCAGGGTAGAAAGTGGTGGAGGGGCAACAAACCATGTGACAGTAGTCTTCAAATTCTTGGCTTCTTGCAGAGCTCCAGGAAGGAACAGCAGTGTACACCCTGCTTTGGAATGTGCTCTTGGGCCCGACAGTGTGAATGGAATGTGGGGCCGGTGCCATTATACTTGGTTCTGTTTCCCTCTAGTGGTTATCAACAGAGATTTCAGCTTCTAAATACAGGTTCAGGGAGCCTGAGATTTTATCAGAACTGGGGACAGAGCTGGATGTGGCGACCGTAGGTCTATCTCCTGGCTAACTAATATGGTCAGAGGACTGGAGGCTCTGTTCAAGACCCCAGGACCTCAAAGACAAACACATTACTTCATCCAGTACAGAAATTCAACTTCCCCTGGGGGTTGAAACACAGTGCTTCCTAATACCTATAATAACATTTTTGAGTTTCATTTCACACTAGTGTTGTTCTAAATACATTTTAACTCCCTTAATCGCTACAACTACCCAAGCAGGTGGGAATCATTATGTCTCGCTTTATTAAAAAAATAAAATAGGGGCTGGAGAGATGGCTCAGCAATTAAGAGCACTGACAGCTCTTGCAAAGGACCTGGGCTCTATTCCCAGCACCCACATGGTGGCTATGAATTGTCCTTCACTCCAGTTCCAGGGGAATCCGAAGCCCTCTTCTGACCTCCGCGGCATTGCACGTAACGTGACTTACATACATGCAGGCGATACATTCATACACATAAAATAAAAATAATAAATAATAAAATAAAAAGCACAACCCTGCAATGGGCTTTTTATGTTTTGGATCCAAAGACACTATTGATGGTGATCCTATGTCTGACTATGTCAGGCAATCAGCAGAGGCATACTGAATGCCTAGGTGGGCTCAGCCTCTCACGGTCATCATGGTCTACCCAGGCTTGATAAAAGCAGCACCTGGCTTCTCCACATTCATGGAGCAAAACAGCAAGCCCTGCTCCAATTGATTGAGCTGCATTAGCAGCAGGCACTGTGATGGCTCAGTTAGGGGGTGTCTGAGGCTGGGAATCCTTGTGGCCCTTGGTGCTGGCCTCGGAACACTAGGAAGGAAGGAAGAGGCAGAGAAGGGAGGCAGTTGTCCTATGCATTAGGACCTGAATGTAGCTGCTAAGGCTTATGTGGGCCCCCCACATAAGGGTTCGATGCAGACCCTGGTGTGGGGCTGCCCTCCCCTGACGAGTTCTTAAAGACCTTCTCTTCTGCCACCAACCCCATGTTTGGCAGGTCCATCCTCACAGGTCTGTTACCACCAACATCGGGTACTGTGCTCATTGTGGGAAAGGACATTGAAACCAGCTTGAATGCACTCTGCCAGAGCCTGGGCATGTGCCCCCAGCACAACATCCTGTTCACCAGTAAGTGAACCAAGGAGCTGAGGCATCCTTGCACAAGGGTCAGGGCTCTGTGGTGGAGTGCTTGCCTAGTAAGTCTGAGGCCCTGAGTTCCATCCCCAGTACCACAGGGAGAAAAAAAAAAAATGTCTGTACCCTGTACCCTGTCCTCACCCCTGCCTCCAACACATGTGTTCTGTACAGCCCAACTCAGCAATGCTCTCATCTGGTTCCCCTGTTCAAAGCCCTTGTCCTGCTTACATGAGAACTGTCCCTCCAAATGTGAAGTGGTCTCTGCTGCTCAGAGGTGAGATCTCCCCTGAGAACTCCCAGTTTCTGAACAGGCCCTGACTCAGCCCTGAAATACTTCCTGGCAGGAACCAGAAAGAGGAGAAGCATTGTTCCTTTATTTTTATTTTTATTTTTTTAGCTCTGATGCTAAGGACTGAGTTTCCAGGGGGCCTTTCAAGCCTGCTTGCCCTTCTCTCTCTTTCTTTTTCTTTCTTTCTTTCTTTCTTTCTTTCTTTCTTTCTTTCTTTCTTTCTTTCTTTCTTCTTTCTTTCTTTCTTTCCTTTCTTTCTTCTTTCTTTCTCTCTCTTTTGTTTCTGTTTCTTCTTCCCTCCCTCCCTCCCTCTTCTCTCTCTCCTTCCCTCCTCTCTCCCCTTCTTTCTTTCCAATTGAAATGTGTTTTATTTCTTGTTTACAGTCATTGTGGGAGGGGGAAATGAAGGAGAGAAGATAGAAAAAAATAGCTGTCACCCAGAGCCACTCACTGTTAACACCTTCAGATATGTCTTCAGACGTTTCTCCCATGTCCGTGCAGACACACACAAAGACTTTAAAATTATAAAGGAGAATAAAACTACATGCGCAATTTTGTAGCCTGATTTTTAATGTGATTGCTTTTTAAACCCAAGGTATTGTGAATGTTTTTAGGTCATTACATAGTCCCTTAAAAGGGGATTTTTAATGTTTATATACTATTCCATTGTGTGAATGAACTGTTTAAATCATTTCCTCATTAGATATTTAAACAGAATTGACTGGATGTTTCACTTTTGTACCATAAATGATACCATGATGAAAATCTTGATGGCTAAATCTTCATATTCATCTTTATTTTCTAAGTCATTCAAGGAGAATTGCTGTTCTTGTTGTCCTGTCTCCAGAGCCTCACAGTGGCTGAGCATATCCTGTTCTATGCCCAGCTGAAAGGGAAATCCTGGGAGGAGGCCCAGCTGGAGACGGAAGCCATGTTAGAGTATACCGGTCTGCACCACAAGAGGAATGAGGAAGTCCAAGATCTTTCAGGTGCTTGGTATTAGAAGGAGACAGGACCACACATGGCACATCCTTTGCTTCCCAGTGTACCTGGGAGGTTGGGAAAGACTTGGAATGGGACTGCACCTAACACTTCCGTGGAGTCAAATGTAGGAAGTTTTCAGGTGGTCAGGTTCTAGGAGGCAAGGGTGGCCTTTTCTGCATTGATAAGGCCTGAACTCTGCTATGGCTTTAAACAGTGCAAGCACATCTAAGGTGGCGGCATCAAGCTGCTACTGGATTTAAGAGGCCTGACTATGTTACTAGACCTAGGCCTTTCTCTTCTCCATCCCACAGCCTCTATGACACTCTGTCCCCATCTTCCCTGTGCCTCCAGGTGGCATGCAGAGGAAGCTGTCCATTGCCATTGCCTTTGTGGGAGACTCCAAGGTGGTGGTTCTGGATGAGCCCACCTCGGGGGTGGATCCCTACTCCAGACGCTCCATCTGGGACCTGCTTCTGAAGTATCATTCAGGTGAGGGCCGCTGCTCAGTACTCTGTGCTCTCACTGAGGCTTTTTTTGGCACCCCATTCTCTCATACCTGGTGTTCTGTGACTTAGTACACTAACAACCATAACTGCACTCACCTGGGACTTCATCAGTGAATCCAAGTTCAAGTGAAAGCCTCCTGAGTGAGATTTTTACATAAACAGGGAGTCTTGATGGAGTGATCCATTTCTTTAAATGTTCCAGAAAGTTGGGTTGGGAATGTAGCTCAGTTGGTAGAGTCCAATTTCAGCACTGCATAAACCCATGCATGGTGGCATATGCCTGTAATCCCAGAATTCAGGAGGTGGAGGCAGGAGAATCAGAAGATCAAGATCATTCTCAGCTAAATAACAAGTTCAAGACCAGCCTGGGCTACATGAAACCCTTTGTCAAAAAACAAACAAACAAAAAAAACAAAACAAAGTTCTTTTAACCTGTAGTCCTCTAGTCTGGAACAGTGGACGTGACCTCTGCCCTCTGGCTAAAGGGACTCCTGTCACAGACAAGAAGATCTCTAGCTGTCACATGGCCATCTGGTATCAGCTGTGACAGCAGTGTGTTGGGTGTCCAAAAATACAGAGGACTGCCGAGTTGGAGATATCTCAGACTGGGGTAAAGGTACCCTTCTATCCCAGCACCTTCCAGATGACTCGCATCCAGAAGAGGCAGCAGGCCGAGCTCAGCGTTCCTACACACATGGCAGTGTGGTTCAGCCTGCGTGGCCTGGAGATCCCAGTCCTCTATTCACACTCTATTTCTCCACACCTTGCACTGAAGCTTTGCCAGGCCAAAATGCTCATTACTATCTTCTTTTAATAACAGTTCCATTTAGTAAGAAAGAGCTTTTTTGCGTGTTCTTTACAAAGAATACAAGCACAGTGTTTAATGGTGTGGAGACAGTACACGTGGAACTCTATAGATGCGGACTGATGTGATGACAGTGAGATGTGTGTTCCACACTTGGCAATTTATTTGGCTCACACCCCAGGCTCACTGAAGAGATACTGTATGTGACAGTGCTTTACAGTATTCAGGGTGCTAGGAAATGTTAGTTGTTATTATCTTGACACCCCTGCATTTACTGAAGAATTAGCTGTTTTGTTTTAATTGATTAACTATCGGTTCTGGGACCATATAACTTGGAGATTGCTGTATATCTTATCCAGGGCCTGCCTGGTGATGCCCCTAACACCTCTCTCTCCCTACAGGCAGAACCGTCATCATGTCCACTCACCACATTGATGAGGCTGACCTCCTTGGTGACTGCATCACCATCATATCTCAGGGAAGGCTCTACTGCCGTGGCACCCCACTCTTCCTCAAGAACTGCTTTGGCACAGGCTTCTACTTGACCTTGGTTCACAAGATGAAAAGCATTCAGAGCCAAAGAGGTGGCTGTGAGGTACCTATCTGCTCAGGGAAGGAGCCCGCCAAGTGAGAAGGAACATGCAGCATGGGGCTCCCACTCCAGATGTTTCTACCCGCTGGAGCTTTAACTCTCAGAATTGGCTGGTTTCTGGGACTATTTGCAGATTTCAGTAAGTGTGTTCTGAACCGTACTACTAAGATACTTCCCCCTGCCAAATATAGCTAGTTTTAAATAACCTGAAATTATTACATACCAGTGTCCCAAACTAAACCTGTAGTTTGATGTGCTATAAAAGAATCTTACTTCTGCAAGTTAGACTGTCTTAAGAACCATTGTTTAAGCTGCTTCTCCTTTATTCCAACATTCATGTTCCCTAAGAAAACATGAATTCTAGCAGTAAATGAAATAGATTGTCACCAGGGTTATTATACTGTAGCATTATTTACACCTCCTGTGTAAGTGGCTGCAGTGGGATTTTCTGTCTGGGGTAGGTTTTCACAGTCCAGTGATATCCACAGGAATGGGAAGGGGAACAGAACATGGTCATAACCTACAGCTGCCGCATGATTAATGATAAGCTGAGGGGATCCTTTGAGGTTCTGCGTCCCTCTGAGCCTGACTCACATACTCTCTGGGATAAAATCAAGCAGCTACACCCTCAAAATGCTCAGATGAATTAATAGATTAAATAACGAAGAAAGAAAAGTATTTTGGCCGCACTTGGTGGTGAGAGACAAACAGAGCAGTGGTGACAGCTGTTGGCATCACAGAGATTCTATCATCAGAGTGATGTGTATCTTATCAGTCATTCCTGTCCATTTGTTGTAGGGACCCTGTAGCTGTGCTTCAAAGAAACTCGGTTTCTCCACCAGGTGTCCAGTCCGCGTTGATGAGATAACTTCAGAGCAAATCTTAGACGGTAAGAGGTGGGCTGGACATACCTCAATTCTGGTCCCATGACCATCTTCAGTGTTGCTGGGTGTATCTTGTGATGCACTGGTGCAAAGAAAACACTTGTACTTTTGAAGCCCGAGGACATACAGTTGCTCATCTTTTACTTTGAGCCTCTTTCTCCGCTTCCTCCAGTCCTAAAGGGATTTAGAAGCCATGCACCTAATAGCCATCCCCCTTTAATAAGGATTCCAATCTTTGCTCACTCCCCACCTTTATGCATGTTAAGTCTTGGGACTCAGCATCCTCTTGCTTTGTGTCCTGATACAACCACTCCTAGAAGTGTGCCATGGCACCCTCTGGTGAAAAGAGGGTGATGCACATCTCTTAAGGTGAACTTTGGGAGAATGTGAGTTTGCAGGTGGGGATACAGGCATCTGTGTGTAATGTGACACATCCCTGACTCTCCCCTCAGCTTCCCAAGCTCCTATGGATCCTCCTCTGAATTTTAGAGTGTATTGACTCTGAGAGATATCACTGGAGAGATGCAGTAAATAAGCTCACTGTACAAGCACTTGTTTGCCTATTGGAGCCAAGCTCAGGGCCCTGAAAATGTACGAACAACTCTTTTCATTCACAACTAATATCCACAGAATTAGAAGCAGAACACCATACAACTTGTAATCCTATGCAGAAGCAAAATTAAACTTAGATACTGACCCACATTTATGAAGAGCTAAGCAGGTAAGTATCTGCTTATCAAAGACAAAAGATTTCTGCTTAGCCAAGTGTGATGGCTCTTTAATCCCAGCACAAAGGAGGCAGAAGCAGGTGATCTCTGTGAGATGGAGGTCAGCCTGATCTATAGGGAGCTCCAGGCCAGCTGGGGCTATAGGGAGACCCTCTCTCAAAAAAACCAAAAACAAATAAAAAAGGTTTCCTGTTTAACAGATTTTATTCTAAACCTAAAGAGTCTACTAAGTGAAATCTTATGGAACAAGAAAGCTAGACAATATTTATATGCTGTGCTTAAAACGTGAGGGGAAATACCTGAAGCCCACCACCAGTGTCCACTGTCCATTCTCTGTGCACTGGCTGAGCCTATGCTGAACACAAAGCACCTCTTTAAGATGATGTCTGCATCTTGTGCCTTGCTTATCTTGCTGGGGTGTCGCCTATGTTCCTGAAAATTCTTTCTAGAAATCTTAGTCAAGAAACTGATATTTTCCTTTAAAAAAATCAATACTAATGTGTTTAATTACTATAGTCCACCAAAATCAAGTTGGAAATGTCTGTGTTTGGCTGACATGATTTTTTCTTAAACTATGACTTTATTTCTATGAAAAGATTTTCTTTGTATTGAATAGGAAGGTGCAGTAAGTAGTTATGCCCCAAATAGGGGAGGGGAGATCACTTAATTCCTAGTTAGATCCTTGGCTGGCTTTTCACGCACACAGGCCCACATACCACACACACTCACAGACCTCCTAGTCAGGCAGGGATACTTCTGAAAGACTGACACATATTTAAGACACAATTCCTGGGAATCCAGTGGTTTAGCCTTCCAGCCTTCCACTTCCTTCCTAAGAGAACAATGAGCGTGACCCTCCTGCACTACTAGGGCACAGCCGCTTCCTCAAGTAGCGAACTCCCCAGTCCCTGCATGAAGTCATCCCAGAGCTAAAGACAATTGAGCCTGGTTTGCAGGTGTGATGCACAGCAAGCCTTCCATTCCAGGTCAGCACAGGATCGTGACCAAAAGCTCTAAAATTCCTCCATTTAGGTCGTTTTTAAAATAAAGACTCCCCTGGGTGATGCTGCTCTTTAGGAGAACTGTTGTGAAAGTCACACTAGATGGGCTTGAGGTGGTGCATGCCTATATTCCTAGCACTCAGGAGGCTGAGGTAGGAAGATTGTGAGTTTAAGGTCAGCCTGGGCTACATAGCAAGATCCATCTCAAAGGGAGGAGGCGGGGAGGGGGAGGGGGAGGATTCATGTTCTGAGTTTCTAGACTCCTTTTTCTTCTGACAGATTCTCAGAGTAACATGCTAGGAAGCCTGTTCAAGCACGTGCCTTAGTTATTTAAGTTAGGTTTTCAGTTTTAAAGTAACACATGATGTATATAAGATTCAATTCCCACTGCTCTCTTACTTTAGGCTAGCAAGTAAAAACTGCATGCCACCCACCCCACTCCCTGTGCCACCCTGCACTCTCTCCATGGCTTCCCAACCTCCAGCCATTGCTGGTTATTAAGCCTTGTTCTGTTTGAGGGGGCAGGTGCAGCCCAGAGGGAAATGGTATGGCTCTTAAACAGTCACACTCTTCAAAAGTGTGATTTAGGAAGGAGACTTCTCACTCAACGTTGTGCCCTGTTCTAGGCATGGATTCTGGGGAAGTCCTCTACAGCTTGCTTGGGTCAGACCAGGAGGAAGAAAACAACTTTGACTTAACTCCTTAGTTTCCAGTGAATTAGAATAAACAATAATGACTTCTTCCCTGAGCTCACTTTTGTGTCCAGCACTATAATGCTATATGTGCCTTAACTCCCCCAATCTTCACAAATAATAGTGAAGTGGGTACTGTTATTTTCCCCTTTCACAGATGAGAAACCACGGAAAGACCTGCTCAGTTTAGCATTCCTTGAGGCAATAGCACATTTGACCAAACAGAGGAAGAAATCGGACCTCTCTCAGTTGCATAGCTAGCTGGTAGAGTGCTTCTGCTTTTTTATAGTGTCAACTCAACTAAAAATAGACCTGATAAGTGTCAAATCTCTAAAAGAATTTGCGTGAGAGCCAGGTGTGGTAGTTCATGCCTGTAATCCCAGCACTTGGCAGAGCCAGCCTGTGCTACACTATGAGTTCCAAGCCGATTTGGGCTCCAGGATAAGACCCTGTCTCAACAAACCCAAAAGGAAAAAGAAGCAATGTAATTGTGTACATCTGTAATCCACCACTTGGGGGTGGAGGCATCAAGATCAGACTCAGCTAATGCATGAGACCAGTCTGTGCTACATGAAACTCACACACACACACACACACACACACACACACACACATTCAAAGAAAGGAAAAAAAAGAATGGGAAAAGAAAAGAGAGAATTGATGATGAATGATAAATGGCCCCTTGGAGATGGAAAGGAATAGGGGACCCGCGCAATCTCACAGTCTTCCAGGTTCTAGAACAGACTGGATAGAGGTGGTGGTGTTCATCTTTTTTCTTATCCTAGGGGATGTGAATGAGCTGATGGATGTAGTTTGCCATGTTCCAGAGGCGAAGCTGGTGGAATGCATTGGTCAAGAACTTATCTTCCTTCTTCCAAACAAGAATTTTAAGCAGAGAGCGTATGCCAGCCTTTTTTGAGAGCTGGAGGAGATGCTGGCCGACCTGGGGCTCAGCAGCTTTGGAATTTCTGACACTCCCCTGGAAGAGGTAAAGCAGGATTCCAGTTGCCTTCTTTCTGGTGCCAGAAGAGGCAGCTCTTTACAGAAGTCTAACACTAGAGCAGAATCTTATAAAAGAAAAAAGCCATAATTCTCCACCCAGCATAGCAACTATCTTCATTTTTGGCTGACTTTCTTCTGCCTCTGTCCACATGCATACATATTTTCCGTAGTTGTGGTCACTGTGTGCTTACATTTTTACATTTGTAGACTATGTCATTAGATAAAGAATTATAATGTTTTTCTCATCTGATGAAGTGGTGCCCAACAAAATGGAACTAGGTTTAGATTTTTCTGAACCAAATCATCTCTCTTTCATGTCTCAACAGATTTTTCTGAAGGTCACAGAGGATTCTTGTTCGGGATCTCTGTTTGCTGGTATGATACTAGAACATGTGGCTTATCCACCTCTTCCCCAGACTCCATCTCAAAACTCTATGGAAATAGTAACAAAGCAGCCAAATACTCCTTTACAGTGTCTGACTCCCAAATAATGCATTTTATGTTGTTGGTGCCTGTGAATGAGAGGAATGAGAAACTGAATTTGGCTGGGTAAGACCATTCTGGATGAATTCGGATTTATATCAAAGTCAGACTGGTAGGATTCTCCCACACTTCTTCTACACCCCCTTATTTCTGCCATGTCACTGTCATCTCCTCTCATCTTCCCCAGGCCTCTGGTTCATTCCTGTTTGGATGAGTGACAGCTAGTAGAGAGCCCTTAGAGATAATGTTGACAGTTAATACAACCCAGATACCAGCTAGAGCCTCCTGACCCCATTGAGATCAAGATAAAATCACCCTAAACCCTCAGTTAGTAGCCTATGGACTTTGAAATGGTAAGGACCAAATTCCTGTGGATTCTTGGTTTCTCTCTTCTACACGTGTCAGCCTGGGCTCTTCACTTGGTTCCTCACGTATTCACAAATCCTCGTGAGTGTTGTAGACATGTAGAGGGAGAACAGGTAGAATGGACGTGCAGGAGAGGTAACTTGTCCACCACAGCACCAATCACTTCTGATAGAACAAGAGGCACACACCTACTCTATTGAAATCTTCTCACTGGACCCTCCCTCCTGGTTATAGGCAAAGATGTGTGGCAATTCTCCTTTACTGCCTTGGGTCATTAGTTCGCTCCTCCTACCCAGTGTGGCATAGTATTTTCCTGTGCAGTGTTTCCTCCTTATGGGAGTACTGCTTTTCCCAGCTCCTACGATGATATAGTTTTTATCGAGCTTCTAAGTGACCAAGCACTTATCAGCCATGCATAGAATTACCAATGGCCACACATATGGGTACATATGTGCTCCAGCCTATGCAGATGGTTCATGTGGTATCCTAAAGAGACAGTCATCCTGGCAGAAGGGGAAGGAGGTCATCCTCTGGAGAAAGTAGGAGTAACCCACTATGTTTTCTCTTAAGTTTTTAGGTTTTCTTTTAAGTTTTATGTACACAGAAATTGAGTTCCCTCAACTCACCCAAAGTGAAAGATTTACATTAACCAAGACCAGAATGAAAATATATTAAACTACACCAGCAACTGTTCCAGATGCAAAAGTTAGGGACTTTCACCTGCACAGCATACTCACTTTTAATAATTAAGTCTTGTGTCAGAAGAGTAAATGAAACCTTAAAGACTGGCCAGCATGGGCATAGACTAGGGTGTTTCAGAGACCTGGGGTAGAGGTTAAGGGTTTAACCTTGGAGTGAGGTGGACCAAACATCAAACCTTAATTCTATAATTTTCTAGCTCAGTGGCTTTGGGCAAGGTACTTAGTCTCTTCATACCTCGGTTTCCCCATTTGTAAAATGGTAATAATACTGTCATCTGCCGTCAGAGTCATTGAGAGAATTAAGTAAGATACATACCAAGCCTTTACACAGCATGCGACCTGTGATCAAGACTCAGCAAGACCTTCATCATGGCATTTACACAAATCCCCTTACCTTAAACTTGTGCAGCTCGGTATACTTGACAAAGCACCAAATGTCACTGTGTTATTTGATCAGAACTATAATTTCACAAGGCAGGTGGGACAGAGATCGGTCTCATCTGGGGAAAGCTGAGGTCAAAGAGTTTGGAAGACATACATAAGGCCACACAGACTTCTGGATCCTACTCTCAAAGCTAGGACCCTCCCTTCCATACTTTTACCACCTCCCACTTTACAGATAGCTAAGTACATTTTTTCAGGGTTAGCTCAGTTTTAGAGGATGCTATTTTTCTCATCTTGCCTCCAAAGTCTGAAGTAACTTGTAAGTGTCCATTAAAGTCAACACAGGGCAGAAAGCCAAGAGGGTCATTGCCACTTCTGAAGGGGTGGCTCAGAGCCATAGACCATTAGAAAACAGAAGGAACCATCCAGTGAGGCTGAACAGGCCTGGAGCTCTCAACTTCACCTGGGACAGTGGGCTGTGGGCTAGATGGGGATGAAAGAAGCTTGAGGTGAGTCAGCTAGTGAAGGGTGAGGCAGGATGGATCCTGTCACATCACACAAGTCTAGACCTGGCCAGGAAAAGGATACCAGAGGACTAGGATTCTAGTGTCATGTAGTCAACAAACTTACTGAACTTCTCCACTCCAGTCACTGCAGGGCCTGGGGCTCCCTATCACTGGGGCCTTCTCATCCCATACCTGATACTTTGTAGTGACTGTTAATGTTAGTTGGAAGGGTGCCTGAGCCAACCCCATTCCCTTTACCATTGCCTTTGTACTGGGAGACTTTATCAGGGTTAAGAAAACAGCTGGGGATCAAGCAGCCATCCCCTAGGCTCTTCTGTGTCCATGACAGATGTTCTATGGAGAGCATCTACAGCAACAGCGAACTCTAGCTTCAGAGTAACTGATGACTTGTGTGGTGTAGAAAGCACATTCAAAGGTGTTATCCCATTTAATTTTCAAAGCAACCCTGTGGCATGTTCTCATTTTAGAGATGATAAAACTCAAATTCAAACAGGCTGGGTCACTTTTCCAGATTTATAGATCTTACAAGAATTGGAATTTCACTTTGGGTCTCCTATCTTCCAGTTCATTGATGTTTTCACCACTTCTTAGTGGCCTCTAAGAATTCAGAAGGAACCAAATTGACTCTTAATTTTAATTCTTTTTTAACTATACTTGTAATAAGTGAATACACTTTGTTGTTTAGAAATTCAAGTGTCCAAAGGCTGACGTTTCCCTTCCTAGCCCCACCCCTATCCAACCCAATCTGTCTAGGCTACTTCTGTTGACAGTTGGGGGACACTCTTACTGAGCTTTGCAGCTACAAGTACATGTACTTAAGATATCATTTGTCAGGGCTGGAGAGATGACTCAGTGGTCAAGAGTACTGGCTGCTCTTGAAGAGGACCTGGGTCCCAGCACCCATATGGCAGCTAACAACTGCCGGTAACTCCAGTCAGGGGAACTTTCACCCTCTTCTGAACTCCATGAGCACTGCATAACATGGGTGCACTTACATACATACAGGCAATATACTCATATATATATAATAAAAATAATAAAAATAATAAATATTTTTAAAAGATATCATTTATTTTTGTGACATAGAAACTTTCT
>NW_008328588.1:60934-82889 GCF_000622305.1 Nannospalax galili
ATATTTTTAAAAGATATCATTTATTTTTGTGACATAGAAACTTTCTAACACAAATGTAAGCCAGGCACACAGATGATTCTGCACCTTATTTGTTTTGCACTGAGTTGTTTTAGATTTCATTTTATGCCATACAATCAGAACTATTTAATTCTCTTTAGTGCTAATGGAGAATTCAAAGTAATTTCAGGTGATTCTATCTATAGAGAATTTACAGTGGAAAATGGATTATTAAAAATATTATTTGCCACTGGATGTGGTGGTATATACATTTAGTTCCAGCATTTCGGAGGCAGAGACAGGCAGATCTCTGAGATGGAATCTATCTTGGTCTACATAGCCAGTTGCAAATCAGCTGGAGCTAGAAGGAGACCCTGTTTCAAGCAAAACAAATCAAAACAAAACCCAAAAATATTATTTGTCAAAGGTACATACCAATAATCCCAGTGTTCTGAGGGGCTGAGACAGGAAGATTAAGAGTTCAAGGGCAGCCTGGACAAAAATAACAATAAAATAAAAAGCCAGGCAAGGTGGCTAACACCTATAATCCTAGCACTAGGGAGGTTGAGGTAGGAGAATTGCTGTGAGTTCAAGATCAACCTGGGCTACAGAGAGTTTTAGGTCAGGCTGGACTAGAGTGAGGCCTTGTCTCAAATAACAACAAAAATATTAACCTCTATGCTCTGTTGCTTCTCTAAATGAAAGGTAACTGATGATGTAAGAAAAAAAGCTGCATGTAAGATCTGTTATGTTTGGTTTTCCAAATAGTTGATTCAATCTCCCTAAATAGGTGGCACTCAGCAAAAAAAGGGAACATGTCAGCCTCTGACACCCTTGTTTGGGTCCCAATGAGACCCAGAGCTCCCACACCTATTCATTGGAGCAAGCCACTCATGCCAAGGTCCAGCCTTCCGCAGAACCCAAGGAACCTGGCATTCCACTCAACACAGGTGCTCCACTGATCTTCCAATATGTACAAGCACTGCTAGTCAAGAGATTCCACCACACTGTCCGCAGCCACAAGGACTTCCTGGCTCAGGTATCATTGTGGCCCCGGCTGAACTCAGTTACTGCTCCCAGGCTCCGTGGTGCCCATCCTGCCTTTTCATCCTCCCTTGAGCATTCACACATATGGTTTCAAACACAGCTCAGAACATCCTCAGTTCCTGTCAGCTTTGCCTCCTCCTTCCCTAACCTTTATTTTGATTCTGAGTATAGCAAACCTTTGTGAGCACCGGACCTCTCTTAGAAATAAAAAATAGGATAGTACTGAGTGTGTGGGTATTGTTTTTATTTTCCTAGTAAAAGGTAAAGTTATGTTTTCATTCATTTTTCTAATGACCCTGAAGATAAAGACCATTGTCCTCTTTTGAGACACTGAGACACGGTCTCAAGTATCCCAGACTGACCTCAGACTCACTATGTAGCTGAGGATGACCTTGAATTCCTGATCCTCCTGCCTCTACCTCCCAAGTGCTAGGATTGCAGGCATGCATCACTAAGTTCGGTTTTATGTAGTGCTAGATACTGAACTCAGGACCTGTGCATGCTAGGCAAACACTCTACCAGCTGAGCTGCATCCCCAGCCTTTCCTCTATGTTTTTCATTCAGAAAAAAAGAACTCTGGTACAAAGAGCATTAAGTAATGTGATTTGCTTTTTGAACTACTCTTTAGCCTCTGGTTGTGCACAGCCTACATTCAGATTCTTAGATGGCTACGGAAACACTCTATTTTCTTCCAAATATCTTGCCTTTTTACATTTGCCCGTCATGCTCCCCCAGAAACCTATCATTCACCCACAGCATCTTATTATGAAGTGGTAGGATAAATGCTTTTAAAAAATGAGTGTGCATGCATGCATGGGTACAGGTATGTATGTGCCATGTGCATGCCTACCTCCATGTGTGTATCATCTGTTGTACCCTAGCCTGTGTCTCCATCCTTACTCTCCTACAGACTATCCTTCCTGCCACTTTTATGGTTTTGGCTCTGACACTTTCCATCATCATGCCTCCGTTTGGAGAATTTCCAGCTTTGACCCTTCACGCCTGGATGTACAGACAGCAGTACACCTTCTTCAGGTGTGAAGATTCATCCTGGGGGCTCACTGTCATCCTCTGAGATGTAGTGTTCCTGGCCCACATGCTTGTCAGAAGGGCCTTGACCTTCCCAATTCCCTGGCATCTTCACCAGTGCGGAAGGGGTCCTGGGAGTTGCTTTTAGAAGGGAAGCCAATATACTGCTTAGCAACGTGCCACCCAGAGCAAGGGGATAAGGAAAGAGGGTGTGAAATTTGGGAAAGTGGGTTGAAGCTCCATGTCTCTGAGGTATAGATGATCTGCTGTCAGACTTCTAGATGTGTGTGGCAGGCTCCCCTACTCCCAGGAGACCTATACATTCTAAGGCAGTATTCAGTGCCTCACATACATGCCTGGCATGGAATAGCCATTTGCAAACACTTCGATGTTAGCTTTGTCCACCCTGTCCTGGTCATGTGAGCCTCTCTGTCTCTGTCTAGCATGGATGAGCCCAACAGTGAACACCTCGAAGTCCTGGCAGACATCCTCCTGAACAGGCCAGGCTTTGGCAACTGCTGTCTAAAGGAAGAATGGCTTCTGTAAGTCCTGCCCTAACACCAACAGCTCCCCTGGGAGACCTCAATGACCACACTGGAAGGGTTGGGAAAGACCCCTCAATCCTGCCTTGTATTATGTGGGTCACTTTCATTTCTCTGATCAGCACCTATCCAGCTTCTCCTTCAACACCTCTGTGAGTACTTATGTCCTAGGAAGCCTCCATCATTGGACAGATGTATGTATCTCAATCTGAAAATTCTTTGGTTTGGCATGATTCCCCAAAACTCTTTTGAACAGACTCTGAACAGGAATGGAAGGAAATGAAGAATATCCTTTTGTATAACTGGACCTTGAATGGCACTAATTACTTTTCTCCAGCTTTCAGTCATAAGTATAGAAAGGGACTTGTAAAGATATCTGAAATCTACCAGGCTTCTTTACTGTTCAATATAATTTTGACTCCTTCTTTCATCCAGTCTTTCCTAAAGCTTTCACTAAAGATCAAAATAGACAAATTTCAGATTCATCTGTTATTTTTCCATGTCTCCACAACCGGAGCTGCTAGACAGAAGAGAGAGAGAGAGAGAGAGAGAGAGAGAGAGAGAGAGAGAGAGAGAGAGAGATCACAAACTAGATGATGGTTCTTTCCTAGGCTGTACTTCACCATCGACAGAACCTGAGTCTTGATATTTCTCTTTTTTTTTTTTTTCAGTCTTTTTGAGACAGGGTCTCCCTGTAGCTCCAACTGTCCTGGAACTCACTATGTAGACCAGGCTGGTCTCAAACTCACAAAGATCCACCTGCCTCTGCCTTCCAAGTGCTGGGATTAAAGGCGTGAACAGAATCTAACCCCCAAAAGGAAAATTCATGGCTCCAAGGAAGAGGGAAGGAGAGGAGAGGAGAGCTGGCAACCTTTCCTTCTTTCTAGGGATTTAAAAAAGTCATCAGTGGAACTGACTGTGGAATATTTTCTTGTTTTCCACAAGGGAGTACCCCTGTGGTAATTCAGCCTCCTGGAAGATGCCTTCTGTATCTCCAAACATCACCTACCTACTCCAGAAACAGAGATGGACAGCAGCCAACCCCTCACCCTCCTGCAAGTGCAGCACCAGAGAGAAGCTCACCATGTTGCCCGAATGCCCCAAGGGTGCAGGGGGGCTCCCACCCCCACAGGTACTTTCATCCCATGGGAAATGCAGGCCCCATCTGCCTGCCAGTGCAGGGATGAGGGAATGTATGTATATTAGTTACTTTTCTGTTGCTGTGATAAAATACCATGACTAAGGCAACTTATGAAGGAAGAACTTATTTGGCTTACAATTCCAGGGGGATTAAGAGTCCATCATGGAGGGCAGGCATGGCAGGAGAGGCAGCCAGAACAGAAAGCAAACTGCAAGTGGGACAAGGCTATGAGCTCTCAAAGCTAGTCCCCAGTGATGTGCTTCCTCTAGCAAGGTGGCACCTCCCTGGGATTCCATGACCCTCCTCAAACACCACCAACAGGGAATCATATACCAAGTGTTCAAATACTTGAGCCTATGGGGGACACTTCTCATTCAAACCACCATAGTGTGTTACCTCCTGAGCCTCTGGTTCACTGACAGGTGAGCTAGGAGTTAAAGGTACCTAGTTCCCTGGGTCCTTCAGAGGTGCTCCCAGAGGACCACCTAGAAGTCACAGACAAATGCTTCATTTTCCACCAAGTACTTCCTATTTAATCTAACAAAAAATAAATAAAAATTATGCAAAGTCATCTATGCTCTTTCTGTAGATGAAAAATAGTAAGCACAGATAAGTGCTTACTTAACTTGAAGATACCCATCAATAACACATGAACAAGATTACATTCAAAATATTGTCTTGGAAACTGCTTTTAACTTTATAACATGTCACAAGCATGCAACCATCTCAATAAATACATACCTACGTTATTTTAACATCTGCATAGTATTCCAGTGCTTGGATTAATTTTAAATTATTTCCTGTTGTTGGTCATTTGGGCTTCCCATTTTTCTCCATTCTAAATAATGATATGATGTACATTCAAGTGACAATATAGTTATATACTGATTAGAATTTTAATTAAGAGGCCTACCATGGGGACTAGAGGTGGAACTCAGTGGTAGAATGCCTTTCTAGATGATAATGACCTAGGTTTGATTTTCAGCACCACAAAAAAAAGAAAAGAAATTGACTATGTGTTCTGTATTTAATATGCATGTGTACCTGCATGCACACAGCCCACTGTGTATCTTTTGCAAGGATGTCTTGTCATTGATCATACTCTGAACAGTTGTCTTAAAGCTGTGTACTCTAAACCATAGAGAGTCCTCTTGAAGGTTTCAGAGACTACCTTCAAGGAAGAAGTGCCTCACTTTGTCTTTGGTTGGTAACAGCTTCCCTCCCAGATTACTTATCCAGAGTACCTTGGGTGGCTCTCATGATTTCTCAGTGAATGAGTGATTCCCAGAGAGGCAATGTGTTGCAGGGAGAAGGCTCAGGTGGGAGTCAGGGAGTCATGGGTTGGCTACTTGGACTTTGAGCCTTCATTGTCTGTCTTAGAGGTTAGGGAGAAATGCACTTATTTCATAGCATTGTTATGAGGATTCAATGTAATAATGTGAGTAATGAATTATTTAGGATTAGCATCAGTGCTGACAACTCTAGCCTAACCATGGATAAAACAAGACATAGCTTGCTCCTTGTGCATGTAAAAGTTGATGTGGGTGGTCCACAGTGTTTTTTCCTTTGTGCCTCTGAGCCAACCTGGACTCCAACTCTATAGCTAGGGTGTCAGACTGTTCTTTGCAGGCAGTAGAGTGGAAGAAGGGATGACAGAAAAGAGAGAACAAAGGGTTTACATGTGTGCAAAGAAGAGTCTCAGAAGCTACCATATAGCTCTTCCACTCAGGTGTCACCTGACAGGACCTAGCATCAAGGGACACTAAGGGCTATCACCTTAATTCTGAGTATCTTGTACCTAATAAAAAAGCACAATGATGTCAGGAAGAGCAGATAATGGACAGCTAAATCTTACCATAGCATCCATCGCAGTTGCCGGCTCATAAATGATTATGTTAATCCTTTTTTTTGATTGTAAAGCATACACCTTTATGTTTCTCAAACAATACATTCTCTCTTTGATTCACAACTACACAGCCACATCGCAAGGATCCCTGGTTCCCTAGGGTTTAGGCTGGGAGAAGAAAAAGGCAAACCTTGCTACAAAGGATTCATTTCCTAAATGAATCCTAGCTCCAAAGCTGCCTGTCTAACTTTGAAACTTACCTTCAATACATTGGTCCTTGGTCCCTGGGGAGAAGTTCAGTAAACCACTGCGGCTGAAGTCCTAGAGAAGGCACACCAGAGACTGACTTTCCTTTATGCTCCCCCACTATCATTCATCTCTCTCGGAGCAAAAGTGAATGTCACACATCTACACAGCCTCTCTGTCTCCCCATCCCCCCTCACACGTGTACACATACACACACATGCACACACACGAGTGCTTGCATTCACGTCCACTCACCCTCACTTAGCACTTTCCCATCCAGCTGGAATAAGAGTAGAAGGGTTAGGCCTGATTCAGGGGTGGTGGGTGCCATGCCCTGTGGCATCCCTTCCTTCCCACTCTACCACTCCTTCAGTGGTTGTGGGTCCTGATGTGGAAGCGCCCCATCCATGACCTCTACATGGAGATAAAGTAAGAATGTTATATGTTGACAGAATTTTTAGGAAACAGTTTGTCACAAATGGTCGCAGGCATCAGTAGTTTCAGCCGAGATCCTACCAGGGCTTCTTGGCTGGGTATTGTGGTCAGGCGACAGACTGGCAAAAAATATGGGCTTTGGAGTCAGAGGAAGGCTCGTATTGTAGATCAACCACATACAAATTCTGATAAGAAGTAACCGGTACAAGTTGGCCAACTTTTCTTAACCTCCCTTTCTGTCAGTAGACTTCTAGCTTGTGAAAGCATCAGGTGTAAGATCATGTACACAGAGCAGTTAACATAGTGCTAGGTACACAGTAGGAATTCAGTGATTGTAATTCACCTAGCAGAGAAGGAACAAGGTGAGGAAATTGAACTAAGGAAGGAATCAAGTGGGATAAGGGAGAGATAGAGAAATCATATGAATGCATGTTTCAGTTTGAAAATCGAGAGGTCAAAAACTAATAGATGGCCATGGAAAGGGAGGCTTCCTCGGAGGGGTGGTAGAATGCAGTGATATGAAAGAAAGGTTAGATGGTGTGGGGAATGGGAGGGTGGGGCAGAGAAGGGAATATGGAGAGGGTAAGTAACACTTAAAGGTCTTTTGGAAAAGCCATATGAAAGCCTACTATAAAAGCTTCTTAAAGTTTATACACATACATTAAAAAAAGAGATTAAAAGGACTTACACTATAACAGGGGAACAACGCTCCTTCTAGATATCATAGGCTAATGCAAAAAAGCACCTCAATGCCAGGAATAGACTGCCTCTCTAAAAGCTGTTGATCAGGGGTCTCATAGACTGTCCAACAATGCTGGTCATTGCCCCTGATCTTGGTTATCCACCAGAAGTTAATGGTAAGATCTTATCGAAGAAGACACTACATACATGAGCTGTAGAACAAACAAAGAGAAATCAAGCTAGTGTGAACTTCAGAGCCCCATCTCTACTGGTTAGTGTTCATAGTGCTGGAAAGGTGCTGTGCATGGTACCAGAAGGAAAAAAATAGTTATCAATAATACCCAGCTGTGAATCCTCTGACCTACAATAGCAACTGACCTGGCAAGATATGCCCACCAGTGCAATGGTGGCATGAATATTATGAGAATGACCAACTACTCTGTAATTGGACCTAAGGTCCATTTCATAGGATGGAGCCCCTACTTGACATTAATATCAGGCTTAGGAACCTGAGGTTAGACAGGTCACAGGACATAGAGGTGAGCCTAATACTAGCTTTCTGCTAAATAATTACCATGTTAAACTGATACCTAATGACTTATTGTTATACCCATAGATGAATGCATCTCTCAACTCTCACCAGAGAAGTTTCCTTATGTAGCTGATGGTGATTAACACAGAAACCCTCAACTGGTCAATGTGCAGAGAACAAGAAGCTTTACAGTGTTTATCCCTGACTAGGACACCTATACCAAACTTTTGCTTTCCAAGGCTCAGGGATCATTGAGGAAAAGGGGGAGGAAAGATTTAAGAGCCAGAAGTAACCACAAGGAAACAAGGTTTTCCAGACAGCTGGTCAGTTACTCATATAAACTCAGAGTAATGGTGATAGCATGCACAAGTTCCATGCAAGCTCAAACCAGACAAAACCCCAGCATAGACATGGGGAAGTGGGTAAGAAACCCCAACCCAACTTAAGGAAATTTTGGCAACTGATGGCTTCTGGGAAGGGGAGAGACAGTCTCTTTCAAAGATGGGACTCGGTAGGTTAGTCAGGCCCCAGTGGGTGGACCCACACTGAAAGATATATGGGGGCACAAATTAGATTCTATATGTATTATTATATATAATATTTTATATATATATATATGAGTACAGTAAATTGAACAGAGGGCAAGAAGAGGAGGTGTGGATAGGTAAGGGGATATAAATACCATCAATTATATTGTATGAAAATTGCAAAAATTCAATCAAAAATAAAGAAAACATGCAAAAGAAAAGAATGGTGCATGTTGATGGTTTAATGCCACCTTGAATCCTATCAGCCACTTCTATGTGACTCCCTGGACAAAGTGAATGCTTTTGCTCAAGGTTCGCAGCTGGCCTATGAAATTGACCAATGCAGGAAATGTAACTGTATGATATTGCCACCTGGTGGCCAAAATCATGCACTTCTTAAAATTTTTTATAATGTTTAAAAATTTTATATTTTATCTTATGAGTGTTTTGCTTGCATGTTATGTAAGTGCACCTGTGTCCTGCAGTGCTCACAGAGGCAAGAAGGAGGCATTAGATACCCTAGAACTGGAGTTATGTATGGTTGTTAGCCACCTTGTAGGTGCTGGGAACCAAACCTGGGTCCTCTGCAGGAGCAGCCAGTGCTTTTTTAAAAAAATTTTTAAATTTTATTTTATTTTTACTTTATGTGTATGTTATGCTTGCATGTATAAAAGTGCACCAATGTCATGCACTGCCCACAGAGGACAGAAGAGGGTGTCGGATCCCCTGGAACTGGTGTTATAGATGGTTGTTAGCTGCTATGTGGGTGCTAGGATTCAAACCCAGGTCTCCTTCAAGAGCAGTCAGTGCTCTTAATCATTGAGTCATCTCTCTAGTCCCCCAAATCATACACTTTTGAATTCTCCAAAATCTCCTGATTACTTTCCAGTCCTCAATATATTTTTAAGTGATTTGTAAAATGTAAGGCATTATTCAAATTATTTCATTTGTATTGCAAATCTATTGAGTGCCAGCCACAAGTCTGGTCCTCGAAACACAAAAGCCAACAGGTCAGAGAAAATTTCTGCTCACACAGAGATGCTGTCACACAGGAGATAACAGAGAAACAGGGAGTAGATTCTGGCAAAGGAACGGTTCATATGGAGATGAGCTCTGTGACAGGGTCACAGAGGGACTCCAAATGGACATTTCGCCTCAGAAGAATAGAACCTGGCCTGAGAGCTGGGCATGTGAGGCTCTACAGGGAGGGTTTCCAGGCAGAGTTTCTTTGTACCAAGTGCAAAGCTGTGTCAAGAATGAGATATGCCCACTGAGAAACTGGGGTGGTGAGGACAGGTGAGTTCAGAGAGGGAGGAAGGCCAGATTAGATGGAGCTTTGCTAATGAGATTGGATTTGGCCTTGGGGCTTACTGAAGGTAACTACTGGATAATTTCTCTTTTTCAAGCTCAATCTGACATGGGGGTAGAAAGCAGAATGTACAGGACCAAGTGTGAGTCAGGGACCTTTTGTAGAGATCTAGGTGGTGGCTTGGACTAGGGTGGCAAGATTGGAATGGGAGAGACACATAGAGTGGAGATTTATTTTGCAGTTAAGCCAACCTAACTGTCAGTGGATTGAGAAAAAAGTGTGTGTGAGGAACCAAAAATGATGCCCACCTCACAGGGCGCTGGGAAGGTGTCAGTGCTTTGTTTAGTATTTTCCAGAAGCTGAGTCCATAAATAATTTTTGGAGATCAGGAGTTTTACAAATTAGAAGTTCTCAAATTCCAAAATACTGACTGTGTCTCTTGGCCTCAGAGAAAGCGCAGCACTGAAATCCTACAAGACCTCATGGACAGGAACATCTCTGACTACTTGGTAAAGACGTATCCTTCTCTTATAAGAAGCAGGTAAGAAGAAACCCTTTCACACTATTCATCCTGTCTGCCTGTAGACAACGCTGACTAGGGCAAAAGTCATTTTTCCCACCGTTTATCTATGATCAGGGCAGTAGAATGTGAGGGCCTCATACAACAGAAAAACCACCTGAGGCATATACTAGTAAAATGCAGCTTAAGGTGGACTTTGTTTCTTAGGTTTTTTAGGGAAAGCATTCAAAGTTTAGTCCAGGCACTATTGAAAGTAACACACACACACACACACACACACACACACACACACACACACACACACACACCAAAAAAAGAAACAATGTATCCAATAATGCAACCTTACACCTTAATGAGTTAAGAAAGGGAGAAAAGTTTGTAGCAGATGGAGAGGAAAGAAGAAAAATAAGCAAGCAGGAGAAAAGAAAAAGCAGACTGAGATGAGACAGGGAATAGTATCTGGATACAAGCCCAGGCAAGTCACTAGCTGGGAACTGCAGTTGTCACAGTCTAAGAGTAAATTATCACCTGTTATCGCTGCCCTTGAAAACATTCAAGAACACTTTAATATTCAGTTCTCTGGACTCCGCAGCTGTTTGTATCAAGCCCAGCCTTGGGATGGAAGGTCTGGAGCAGCCCCTGTCACAGTAAGCAGCTTCACAAGAGCATGCCACCCGAAGGATGCTAAGGAAGTGTGATCCGGTCTCCACATGTTCTCGGGCTTTCAAATAAAGCGCATTTTCTAATTTTAACAGTTCTTACAGGACAAACAGACTCAAAGGGCTAGCACACACTGCAGATGGTGCAGACAGCTGCTGGGTGGGCAGAGCCAATCTAGAGGTTAGCAAAGAGAAGCAGCCAATCAAATTCCAAACTAAATGCCGGGCACAGAGTTGATTCAGCAATTCAATAAATAGCAACCACTCTGCACTTTTTTCAACAGCAAATTTGCATTATAGGATTTTAGTTTTTTATTTGATTGCTGATGGCAATGAAGGTTCAGGAGCAGCTTGAAGTCTAGGGATTAGCATCGTTCCAGTCTTCCTCTGATTGCCTGAAAGGCAGTGACTTAAGGCTGAGGAGTAAGGCAGAACTTCCCCATCAAGAGTACAGGTGGTTATAAGAATTTCCTGACTCTGTAAAAGAGGGAGGGCTGCAGGCCTCACTCCACACTGGGGGTGACTGTTGCTGTGGTTTCTAGGTCCAGACGGGGCACACATCATGTGGTTTCTAGGTCCAGACGGGGCACATGGCATGAGGTCTGACTAGATTTGCAGGAGGCAATTGAGAGAGCCAGTGGTGGGAAATATCTGTCCTTTGCGCCCCTGGGCTTTCAGGCAGCGCAGCTTCCACATGACTTAGATATCTATGGGCGGTCCCGGGCACTGCGTTGCTCCTCGGCTCCCTGGCTCTCTGCGTCTACTGGATGCTGGCGACTCAGCGGTCGCTGCGCTTCCAGGTGAGTTCTGTTCCAAGCTACCGGGCACTCCCTAGAGGTAGGCAATCCGCTGGCCGCCAGATCACGAGGGGAGGTGCAAGAAGATCTCCGGGAGTCGTTGTTTACAAAGGGACAGCCCCCTCCGGAGAGACTGAATCGTAGGCAGTAAGACACAGAACTCAGCTCAGTCAGACTCAGTGGTACAGCTCCTTTATTCAGTGACTCAGCTCAGCTCCAGATCTTAGTGATTCAGCTCCGATTCATTAGGGGAAACCGGATATTTATAGTGTGGGGGCAGTAGCAAAAGCCTTAGTTGATAGGTGCTTTGTAGGATGCCCCATTTACATGTGGTGGTGGGCTTCTGCCAGGCTGTCAGACATTGCCTGATTATCACACAGGAAAACCTGGCAGTTTCATGCCAGAGGACATGTATCTGTGACGAGCACTTCAAAAGGTGAGTCAGGAAGAGAGCAGGAAGGCGCCCAGCTGAGAAAGGGAGCCTCTGCATATGAACGCCGAGCCAGCTTGTGGCTATCTGGACATGTAGAGACTGCTACCTTAGACAGCAGGGGTCCCCAACAGATATCAAGAAAGGCAAAATCACCCCTAAGCCTAAGACACCTCAATGATTGTTTGGGAAGAAAGGTTAATCCTATTGCTACCTTGTGATATTTATTGCACTGTTTTATTTTGGCTTTCAGCTTAAAGAGCAAATTCTGGGTCAATGAATAGAGGTGAGAAACTATTTCTTATAAGAAATTACAACCTTTGAGGGGTGTAGTGGCCCTCGCCTTTAATCCCAGCACTTGGGAGGCAGAAGCAGGTGAATTTTTGTGAGTTCAAGGCCAACCTGGTCTACATAGTGAGTTCCAGGATAGCTGGGGCTACAGGGAGACCCTGTCCCCTGTCTCAAAAAGACAAAAAGAATAGAAAAGAAAAGAAATTACAACCTTGGATTGTAAGTCTGGATACTCCCTGGTCCATTCCACTTAAGCGTCAGGGGATCCGAATTCACTGCAGAATTCACCCCATTCCTGGGGTGTCCTGAGAGGTTTGGAGTATCTTCAAGGTGTAATCTAGAAGTGAGCGGTCTCCCAGCCTCCTTCAAGAGCTGTCCTCCTGCCATACAGGCTCTTCTGCACCTGATCTCAGAGAAAATGGCTGTTACTGAAAGCAATCTAGAGATTTAGTATGCTCCCCATTAAAATTCCAATGACATTCTTTACAGAAATAGAAAAACAAGGCTGTTGACTTGTTTTCATGGATAGCTTTTAGACCTCAGCAGTGAAATCCTGATTTTAGAAATGTCCCCTACAGGGAACGTGGTAGTGTTGGGGCGGGGGGGCAAGAGGAGAGAGGGGCTGCTGAGTAAGGACAAAAGGACAAGTCAAGATCTTGAGAAATAAAGATCTCTCCCCTTTGCTTCACCAGCAAACTAATTTCGTCTGTTGAAAAGTCTGGCTTTTAATTTATATGGTAGTTTTAAGCCAGACAGTGACACACCTAGATTGATGTTTTCAGTGTGATCACTTTAGACTTCAGAGCCACAATACAGAAAATGGTTCCAAAGGCTAAGATCCCAATTAAGAAAGTAGAGCAAGAATCAAGGCAGAAAATACCCAGGGCTACCTAAGCCCAACCTACCCCAGGGATGGGGGCTGAGAGGTAGTGCTGGATAGGGCCAGAAGTATGTGCCAAGAGCAGGTAAGGCACAAAAGAAGAACCCTGGGTTGTGGTGGGAATAAAGTCAGGGAAGACATAAAAGGGCAACATGGGAAAAATGAGCTAGAGTTGACTAGATACTCCAAAGGGGGAATAGCACCCTAGGGAAGCCAAGCAGCCTGGCCAGGCAAAGAGACTCAAAGGGAGCCTAGACCATTTGGGGTTCCAGCAGGGATGTGACATGGCCAGAACATGACCTTAAGAGAAATTATGAAGAAGATGAAGTTGGAGTGTCAGAAACCAGACTCAGGAGAGCCTTGTATGTGAGGATGAAGGCCTGGACTTCCTCTTAGATTAGTAATGGGAAAGAATTCAAAATTGGCTTGTATCTGAGTAAAGTGGCCTGTGTCTCTAGTCCCAGTATTTGGGAGGCCAAGGCAGGAGAATCACTTGACTCAGGGTTGTCAGGGCAATACAGCAAGACAGTCTCAAAAAGTTGATTTGTAATTCAGCAGAACTGAAAATGTCAAAATGGCAATAGTACCAAAAGTGATCTATAGATTCAACATAATCACCATCAAAACACCAATAACATTCTTCACAGAAATAGAAAAACAGGAGCCGTGAGATGGCTCAGCAGGTAAAGGCACTTGCTGCCAAGCCTGACAACCTGAGTTCAATCCCTGGGACCTAGGAAGTAGCAGGACAGAACCGACTCCTGCCAATTGTCCTCTGATATCCACATGCATGCCATGGCCACACACACACACACACACACACACACACAAATAAATAAATGTAATAAAAATTTTAAAATTAGGAAAAAAATCCCAAAATATATAAAATAAACTGAATAGTCAAAGCAATCCTGAGCAAGAAAGAGCAACATTGAAGTTATCACAATATCTACTTCAGATACACTACAGAGCATGGTGGTACTGGTAGAAAATTAGACACATGGACCAATGGACTAGAATTGGACCCACACATAAACCCACACAGCTACAGCCACCTGATTCTTGACAATGGTGCCAAAACCACACACCTCTTTAACAACAGTGCTGGGAAAACTAGTCATCCACATGTAGACAAATGAAACTAGATCCCTGTCTCTTACTCCGTACAAAAACTGATTCAAAATGGATCAAAGACCTTAAGGTAAGGCCTGAAACTTTAAACTACTAAAGGAAAACATAGAGAAATTACTTCAAAATGTAAGCATAGGCAAATACATTCTGAACAGGATTCTAACAGCTCAAGAAATAATAGCACAAATTACCAAATGGGACTGCAACAAACTGAAAGACTTCTATATAGCAAGAAAATTAATTATCAAAGTAAAGCAATAGCCTACAGAATGGGAAAAAGTTTTTACCAGCTAGTCATTCAACAAGGGACTAATATTCACAATATAGAATGGACTCCTGAAATTTACCCAAACAAATAAGCCAATAAATAAATGGATAAACAAAGTGAACAGATACCTCTTAAAAGATATAAAAATGCCGAGTGTGGTGGCACACACCTGTAGTCCCAGCATTTGGGAGGCAGAGGCAGGCAAATCTCTGTGAGTTCAAGGCTAGCCTAGTCTACACAGTGAGTTCCAGGACAGCTGGGGCTACAGGGAGACCCTGTTTGAAAAAGACAAAAAAGATATAAAAATGGCCAACAAATACATGGAACATGTTCAGCATCTTTGACCAACAGGGAAATGTAAATCAAAACTACATTGAGATTCCATCTCTCCCCATCAGAATGGTTGTCCTAAAAATGAATAAATAAATACACATGCTAGTGAGAATCAGAGGGAAGTTACCACTATTTGTGGGAATATACATTGGGCCACTATGGAAATCAGTATGGAGGCTTCTAAAAACTGTAAGTAGAACTACTATATGATACGCTGTACCACTCCTGGACATATGCCCAAAGGAATCTAAGGTAGCAGACCCCAGAGATGCCTGCACAGCCACATTTACTGCAGAATTATTCACAACAGGAAAATTAAATAATCAGCCCAGGTGCCTATCAAAGAAAATCTGGTATATACATATGTACATACATACATACATACATACATACATACATACATACGTTGAAGAATTATTCAGCCATAAAGGAAAACAAAAATCATATCATTTGCAAGAAAATGAATGAAACTAGAGTTTCACTCATATTAAGCAAAATTAGTCAGATTCAGAAAGACAAATATACCGATATACGTCTCTGTCATGTGCAGGATCTAGGATCTGTTTTTGTTTTGTTTTGTTTTTTAACCTAGAAAATAGAAGGGCTATTAAGAGAATAAAGGTTGGTTTCTAAAGTGGACCAATATTACTCGATAGAATGCCCCCACCAAAGTACACATCACCCTATAGAAACTGAAGAGAGCCACAGATAGGTATGAGCTTCATGGCATTGACAAGAGGTTTTCTTGTTGCCTTGTAGGTATGGAGGAATCTCCATTGGAGGAGAGCTCCCAGCCCTCCCCATCACTGGGGAAGCACTTGTTGGTTTTTAAGCGACCTTGGCCAGATGATGAATGTGAGCGGGATATGTAAACAGACTGGAAATTTGGGTAGGATTCTTGACTTGCTTAAATATTAGGAAATATAAATTATGTGTACTATAGAAGAAAAAAAAAAAAAACTCTTTCGCATACTATGGTTCTCTAGGGTCCTGTCACCGGAGAGGCTGCTAAAGAAATGTTAGAGTTCCTTAAATGTCTTGAAACCAAAGACAACATTAAGGTACCTGACCTGAAGCTGAAAATTCCTGTGAACTCATTATTTTACCTGTTTACCCTGTGTAATTAAATTCCACCCCTCCTGGCTGAAAACTAGCCAGGAATGTCTGCCAGTTGCCAAATTCTTCCTCCATTGCATGTTCATTTTGCCATTGCTGGTTTTTTCTTTATAAACAGCCTCTATTAGTGCCCCGTCTTAGGGGTCTGGGATTGTAGCCCAGCCTAACCAAGCCCATTTCTGCCCTCTAAGTGTGGTTTAACAACAAAGGCTGGCATGCCCTGGTCAGCTTTTTGAACGTGGCCCACAACGCCATCTTATGGGCTAGTCTGCCCAAGGACAGGAACCCTGAGGAACATGGAATCACCATTATCAGCCAACCCTTGAACCTGACCAAGGAACAGCTCTCAGAGATCACAGTGTGAGCTGCCACTACCCTAGGCTGTGGACTTCCTTGCTGCCATTTCCTCTCTCTGGAAACTGAGCAGAATTTTTTTAGTACTGTGACATACTGGGCTGGATGGCAGTATTTAACCAGGCGCCTATGAATGTGTTCGTTTCAAATGCTTCCTGTACCAAATTGCTTGGCGGTTCTTTCCCCCTACATTTATTTAGAAAGTAAACTTATACTTTACGCCATTCCTTTTGGGCTCCTGATAACAAGTTCCTCCTGAATTACACAAATAGCTTTCCTGCCAGTACACAAAGTGGTTGCCAGGATCTGGAAGGTTCAGTGTGTCCTTTATCTCCCTGGCATGGTTCTCCTAGATTCTGGTAATCTCCTTCAGATAGCCCTGCTTTGGAGCTGTTGTCAGATCTTTGTTTTCCTCAAGTTTAGGCTCTTAAGATCCAACTTCAGGCACTCAGAACATAGATCTGTGTGTTTTACACCATTTGCTCTATTTGAGGCCTCCATGGAGGAGAGCTAAGTGGGGGCATTTTATTGGTGCAAACCACTGGGAAGTTATAGGGACATCCTAGCGTTCAGGTGGGACTCAGCGCCCACCTACTTCCCAGCTTTCTGTGTGGTTCAAGTAGAATGACTAGTGCCTAATCCTATATAACTAGCCTGTTCTCCCTTAAGTGTGTATGTGACTATTTCCCCCATGTGTGAGTTCATAGACCATAAAGCTATTCCTGCAGAAAACTCAAGAGACTCTATAGAAAAACTGCTAGAGCTAAAAAGAACATTTAAGTATATGAGATTAAGATAAACATTCATTTCTATATGTGTAACAAATAATTCAAAACCTCATAAAAGGAAAGATTTTCTAGAAATGTTCTCATTTTCTAGTAGAAAAGCAATCCATACATATCCACTTAATCTGGACTTAGGTTGATTAAGACAGTTCTGTAGAATGACAAGCTTTAGGCTGAGGACATGGGTGTAGAGGGCATAACCTGGAGTTGGATAAGGACTGCCAAGAGCCTGGTGTTTCTGAGCCTCCGTGTCTCTGGTCCTCCTGCAGGCTGACCATTTCAGTGGACGCTGTGAAAATGATCTTTCTTCCTTTCTTTCTTTCCTTCCTTCCTTCCTTCCTTCCTTCCTTCCACTTCAGTGGACGCTGTGAAAATGATCTTTCTTCCTTTCTTTCTTTCTTTCCTTCCTTCCTTCCTTCCTTCTTCTTTCTTCATTCCTTCCTTTCTAAGAAATGAGGCAATTTCCCAAACTCGCATCCTTTGTTCTAATGCTGCTTCTTGGTAGCTGCTGCCCATGCAGTGATTCTGTGCAGATCTCTCTGTCCCTGAGGTGTCAGCTTGTGGCCACCATCTTGGTCCTTTTCTACCACTTTCAGCCTGTCCAGGGCTTGGAGTGCAGCAGGCTACACTCTTAGAGCCTCTACTGAAGTAGCTGGGCCTGATACCATTTCTCTGCCATCCTCAATATATCTTGGTCACAGAGCCAAGCCCAGCATTACCCCAGAGGTACAGAGGCCACACTGTGATAGCACTTATGTGTAGAAACAGTTCTCATCATAGGGAGCAAACTATGTATGGCCAGTTTGATTGTGTCCATTCATCTGGGGACTTTAAGCTTCCCAGACTTTTTGAGGAAGGCTGCCAGAACTCTGACAAACTTCCGTTGATTTATGTTTTTCACAGTAACTCCAGGCATTGTGTGGTCTCTATGCTGCCAGCTAGGTGAAGGAGCTGAATAACTTCTTGACATGATACTCTGTGTATATGTCTGTCTGTCTCTGTCTCTGTCTGTCTCTCACACACACACACTAGCACCTCTGATGCACACCTTTGCAAACAAAGACACAAACCATACCAATTCCTTGCATTTGGTTGTACTGTCTCTTAGTCTCTGTCAGCCTGAAACAGTTCCCAACACTCCCTTTAACACTCATGGCTTTTACCCACCTGAAGATTATGGGCCAGTTATTTGGCAGGATGACCTTCAGTTTGGGGTTGCCTGAGGTTTCCCTCTGACCAGACTGGGGTCATGTGTCCTTGGCACAGTGTCAAGCAAAGAGCAGCTGGGTTCTTGCATCCTATCAGCTTGCTTCTGATTTCAGCTTGTCCTGGTTCTGAGGATGCTCCCTTTGTCATGTAAGGTGTTTGCTGGGCTTCGCCACTAGAATTACTCTTTAGCCCTTTGTAATTAATGAGAATTTTAAGAGGCACTTCAAAGGCATGCAAATGTCTGGTTCGTTATTAAACTTTCCACGTTTATTTTTTTAAGGTTTATTTTATTTAAAAAAATATTTTATTTATTATTTCCATTCTTTGTGTATGAGTGCATTGCTGCATGTATTCGAGTGAACCCGTGTCGTGCAATGCCGCTGAAGTCAGAAGAGGGCTTCAGATTCCTCTGGAACTGGAGTTAAGGACAGTCTGCAGCCACCATGTGGGTGTTGGGAATCGAACCTGGGTCCTCTGCAGAGTAGTCAGTGCTCTTAACCGCTGAGCCATCTCTCCAGCCCTTTTTTTTTTTTGAGACATAGTCTTGCTATGTAGCCCTGGCTAGCCTTGAGCTCACAGAGATCCACCTGCCTCTACCTCCTAAGTGCTGGAATTAAAGGGGTGCACCACCACGCCTGGCTTAATCTATCTTTTGTTAGTGGGTATCAGCCATGGATCTTGCAATGAATGAGAAAATGTACTATTTTCCTCTCCTACAATACCAGAACTTTATGTATTTATTTATATAATAAGCAGCTGTTTTTCTATATAGGCAAAACTTATCTAAAGAAGTAATAAAGAAAAATAAGGCAAACACGAATGATAGTTCTGCCAACAAAAAGTAAAACATTAAAGTTATTAGAATATAGCAAGATACCCCTTGGCCTATCTGATTTCTTATGCATAATTTATCATTAGCATCAAAATACATGCCTTAGTTTTAAAATTTCAATTACAAAAAATTTTCAAGAGAATAATGCAGCTATTTTACAAATTTAAATCTTAACAGTAGCATTTATAAATATATGTGATTACTTGCCACCATGTTTCAATAGCATATTTATTCTTTTTTTGTTTGGTTGGTTTGGTTTGATTTGAGACAGGATCTCACTATAGCCCCAAACAAGCTGGAACTCACTATGTAGAACAGGCTGGCCTCAAACTTGCAGTCATCCTCCTGCCTCTGCTTCCCAAGTACTGGGATTACAGGTATATGCCACACACGCAGCAACATACTTACTCTTTTTTTTTTTTTTTTTTTTTTTTTGTCTTTTATGAGACAGGGTCTCCTTGTAGCCCCAACTATCCTGGAACTCACTATGTAGACCAGGCTGGCCTTGAACTCACAAAGATCCGCCTGCCTCTGCCTCCCAAGTGCTGGGATTAAAGGTGTGCACCACCACGCCCGGCAACATACTTATTCTTTAAGCAAGACAATTCATTACTTTATTCTTATTTCTGCATTTCTACTTGGCACATAAAAATATCCAGAGGATAAATTAAAGTTATTTCTAGTGGATCCAAAATTCTTTATTTTTACTGAACATCTCAACACAATGAAGAGGTAGCAATGTTTAATTCTAATAAGCCCTTAATGATAGTTTTATACTTTAAAAAACAGGCAACAAAACATTCAAGTCAAATAAACAACAAAGCTGAGGGAGAGGAATACATCATTGGTACATATTAGGATAAGAACCCCATAATAAACCTAGGATTATATATTCAATTAACTAAAGTAAAAAAGGAAAAAAAAGGGTTTAATCTATTGGCAACATTGTCAAAACCCAAGGTCATTTCAAAAACAAAACCCAAATAAGCCAGGGTAACATATTATAGAAAGATATTTTGATAAAATTCATAGATAAATTTAGAAAAATCATATGTGCCAAGCTTTACTTATGTGTGAAAAATAAATGACTGAACATTGTTTCTTCAGACAAGTTTACTTTAAAAAAATTTACAAAAGTAGGGCTGGAGAGATGGCTCAGCAGTTAAGAACACTGGTTGTTCTTGCAGAAGACCCGGGTTTGAATCCCAGCACCCACATGCAGGTAACAACTGTCCTAATCCCAGTTCCAGGGGAACTGACAGCCTCTTCTGTCCTCCTTGGGCATTGCACGACATGGGTGCACTTACCTACATGCAGGCAATACACGCATACACATAAAATAAAAGTATTTTTTTAAAAAGCATACCCTTACTTCTTTAGTAATTCACGTTGTTCATCAAAATTTATAGAATATGTATATTTTAGAATAAAATACATCTAACCTTGTAATTTTGCTTCAATTCCATCTTTGTTCAATCCAGATATAAAACCTGTATAAATCATGAACATTTATAAAAAATAAATCACAATGATTTAATTACTTTGTAGATTCAATTTATGTTCCATGTAAAGAACAGTATCTAACTCTTATAGAAAATAGCTTAATTAGTTCAAAAAGGCTTAACTAGCGCATACAACTATTCTTTTAAAATCTTGTCTCTATAAATTGGCTATATTTTGTGATTTTTATTGTATTAAGTGATCATCAACACAGTATTTTAACAAGAACTATGTAGAAAAAAATTTTAGATTTATTTTTATTATTTTTAATTATGTGTCTCTGTGTGTATATGTATACATGAGTGCAGGTGTCCCTAGAAGCCAGGGATCAGATTCTCCCAGAACTGAGTTACAGGCACTTCTGAGCTACCTGACATGGGTGATGAGAACCAAATTCTGTTTCCCTGCAAGAGCAGTATGAACTCTTAACTACTAAGTCATCCCTCCAGTCCTTAGAACATACGTCTAATGCTATCTATATACATAATCTCTGTCAAGGGACAAATTATTTCTAATACATTTTCATTATAAAATGGATGTTCCTATGAAAAAGCGGTAATACAACCATTCTGGTAAACTGGCTACTTACTGAAACTGAAAATAATCAGATTATATAACATTATTTCATTTCTACGGGTATGTATCACAGGACATTTAAGTTCGTTCTTGCAGCAGATGTCAATGAGATTCACAACTGGTCAATGTGCAAAAATGAGAGACTGTGGAGTGCTCAGCCCTAAATGAAACATCTATAACACACCCTCTCCTCCTCAGATACAAAGTGGTATGGAGCTCAGAGGTTAAGAGCTTGTACTGCACTTGCAGAGGACTGGAGTTTGGTTCCCAAAACCCATGTTGGACAGCTCACAATCACCTGTAATTTCAGCTCCAGGGGATCTGACACCTTCTTCTGGACTCTGAGGGCATCTACATTCAACATGTACATACATCTGCACATAGATACACGCATGTACACATAACTTTTGAAAATGTCAAATGATACAAAGGTAAAATGGAATATTAACTATTTTTAAAAGCTTCCATAACAGTGTGGAGGGAGGTTCCTCAAAAAACTAAAATCAGGGGACTAGAGAGATGGCCTATCAGTTAAAAGCACTTGCTGTTTAATCATGAGGACCTGAATTTGGATCCTGTATCCACATAACAAGGTGGGAATCCTGCACACACCTATAACCCCAGCTCCAAAGGGGATGGAGACAGGAGGATCACTGGGGCTTGCTGGCTTCTGGTCTACCTGAGAACACACAAGTCCCAGGTTAAAAAGAGAGCCTAACTCAGAGGAATAGACAGATTGAAGATAGAGGAGAATATCTGATGTGGGATCCTAGTCTCCAATTATTAATACAGTTACACTGTCTATACATACACCTGCATGTACACTCAGAAACACATAAATAAATAGATAAATAGAACTAAATTATGACCCACTTATAGTCAAAATACACGGAGATACTTGCACATTCATGTATATTGCTGCATTCTTCACAACAGCTGAAA
>NW_008328588.1:82918-84630 GCF_000622305.1 Nannospalax galili
GAAAATATGGAACACATGCACAGTGGAATATTTCCAGTCATAAAGAAAAGTAAACTTTAAATCATCATTTGCAGGAAAATGAATGGAACATGGAACTAGGTGAAATAAGTCAGAATTGGGAAGACAAATATCATACTTTCTCTCATATAAGTAATCCAGAATTAAATTGTGTGTGTGTGTGTGTGTGTTTCCAAAGTAGAAAAGGGGAAAGGAAGAAGGAGGAAGAGATCATAAGGGAAAAGGGTGATGGAATTCATGTGACATGAGAGCAGAAGGGAGGACTATGTGGGGAGAGCTAAAGGTTCATCAGTAAGAGGGCTAGGGATGTAGAAGAGCAGTGGGGGTGGAGGAAAACTAAGAAAAAGGCATAATGATATATATTTATGAACATATAATGAAATCATCACTTTATATGCTAACTTAAAAACTAATTTAACAGGGTTGGAGAGATGGCTGAGTGTATAAAAGCACTGGCTGCTCTTACAGAGGATCCAGGTTCTATTCCCAGCACCCACATGGTGGCTAACAACCATCCATAACTCCAGTTCTAGGGGATCAGACACCCTCTTCTGACCTCCTCAGGCACTACACAGCAGGGCACACTTAACCTACATGCAGGCATTACACTCATACACACAAATAAAAATAACAAATGAAATATTTGAAAAAAACGATAAACAGGACAGACAAAAATAAATGGAGAAAACAGCTGGGTAGGATGTTGCATTCCTAGAATTCAGGAGATGGAGACAGGAAGGTCAGGAGTTCAAGGCCACTTTGGGCTATATGTGCATACCCCATCTCAAAGGGAAAACAAAATTCTCACGCATGCCACAACCTGGGTGAGGTTTTAGGATGTTATGCTAAGTGAAATAAGCCAGTTCCAGTATTTACCAAACACTGTATGGTTCCACTTAGGTGAGGAACTTGGTCATCAGATTCACAGAGACAATCAATAGCATAATATAGTGGGTATAGGGGCTGGAGGTGACCAGGGGACTTAGCGGGTGGAGAGTCTCAGATGAAATGACATTTAGAGATGGATGGTGACGATGGTTGTGGATGTCCTTCCCGCCACCAAACTACACACTTGAAGATGTTGAAATTTGAGCCAGGCATGGTGGTGCATACCTGTAATCCCAACATTTTGGAAATGGAGGTTCTATTCTGTGATAAACCAGTGACAAAAACCGACTTGGGGAGGAAAGGGTTTATTTAAGTTTCCAACACCCCCCACTGTCAGATGTGAGGGCAGGCGCTCAAGGCGGGAACCGAAGCACAGACCATGGAGGAATGCTTACTGGCTTGCTCTTCAGACCTGTACTCAGCCTGGTTTCTTATGCAACGCAGGTCCACCTGCCCAGGAGTGGCACCACCCACAGTGGGCTGGGCCCTCCCATAACCCTCAATAATCAAGAAAATGCCCCACAGACATGGCCACAGGCCAGTCCCATAGAAGAAATTCACCAGTTGAGGGCCCCTCTTCCCAGGGGTGTCAGGTTGACAACTGACGCTAACCATGACAAGCTACAGGTGGGGTTTGAGTCTAGACTGGGACACATGTAATCCTGTGTTTAAAAAAAAAAAGGCCAGGTGTGGTGGCACATGCCTGTAGTCCCAGCACTTGGAAGGTAGAGGCAGGAAGATCTCTGTGAGTTTAAGGCCAGCCTGGTCTACATATTGAGTTCCAGGCCAGCTGGGGCTACAGGGAG
>NW_008328588.1:85309-90850 GCF_000622305.1 Nannospalax galili
CCAGGGGTTGAGAACACTTGCTGTTCTTCCAGAGGACCCAGATTCTATTCCTACCTCCCACATGGCGGCTAAATTCCAGGGGATCTAACACCCTCTTCTGACCTTTGCAGGCTTTGCATTTGTATGGATGTGTTTATATACGAGCACATAAAACACTCATAAAATAAAAATAATAAACAAAAATTTAAAAATTTAAAGATGTGAAAATACTTCTTACTAAAAATTGGTAATTAAAAATTATAACTTTAATATTCATAAATTATAATACAGTAATAATTAGTAAGCCCTTATTACTTAGATCTTTTATAACAAAAAAATACGCTCTTGCATGTTTAGAACCACTACTAAATATATGTTGAGTTAAAAAAAATGTCTTAAATTAGCACAAGTTCTCTAGTTAAATTATTAGACAATTTCAAGAAAATGGCCTCAGAAAATCCCCAAACTAAATTTTCTTTCATTAAGAGAAAAAACAAGTTGCATTAGTTTTATTATCTTTTCAAAATTTTTCTCTTACCTGCTTTCTACAGTGTCATTGCAAGCTAACATCTGAACGTACTTCTCTCTTGTACTTAATTGAGTCATGATAACTGCAGTAGCTGTAGTGTCAAACTGAAACAATAACAACAAAATCACAGAGAAAGTTAGCAAAGACTAGAGCATATTGTGGGGCTAGTCCTTTTCCCCACAACTTTCATTTTATACTGAACAATCCCCTCACCTCAACTTAAATAATAGGTCAAAAGGCCTAAAACCCATTTCTGAATTTTAATATTAACAAAAAGTTTAATTTTGAGCTGGGTGTGGTGGCACACACCTTTAATCGCAGCACATGGGAGGCAGAGGCAGGTGGCTCCCTGAGATCCAGGCCAGTCTGGTCTATATCACCAGTTCCAGGCCAACTGGGGCTACAGGGAGACCCTGTCTCAAAACAAACAAAATCTCCCAAGAGTATAACTGTAAATACCACTTTTGTTTTAATATAGCATAAATTTGGCAAGGTTAAAGTCTAAACAAATCTTGAAAACTGGATTTGGTAAAATTTCCATATAATTTGATTTAGTCTCTAAAATTATAAACTTGTGTGACATAACATTTTGACACTTTGAAAAGATGGCTCCCTTTAGTACCTAGTAAGAATGACTTTTTCATTCAAGTACTTGTCAGAATAGGATATTTTTGAGATACATATGGGCTGACTTTGGATTACATTTAGTGTTAAGCCCCTTCGATACTACATGTTATATAATGAACATGATAGTCTGATACAATGAAAAACTTCCCCAACCAAAATGCTCATGCTGCCAGACATGGAGGCACATGCCAGTAATCCTAAGATTTAGAAGGCAGAAACAGGAAGACAGTAAGTTTGAGTCCAGCTTGGGCGGGCTACATATAGAGATCCAATCTCTCAAACAAATAAGCAAGCAAATAAACAAACATAAAAATGCCAAGAACATTTTCATTCAGAATAAAAATAAAATAAGATGAATAAACTCTTGAACTCAAAAAGGCCTTTAACAGCCTACTCATTTATAAATCCATCCCTTCATTAACAGATGGGAATTGAGAAGACTTAGGATGTGAAGAGCAGGCTATGTTCCAATTAGTGAATCTTATTTTATTCCCACATTAAAGACGATTTTTTATTATGTTATTTTAAAATTTCATCTAATTTAAAAATATATAAAATAGGGGTTTTTATGTCTTTAAAGTAAGTTTTAAAAATGTAAAGGTGGGCTGGAGAGTTGGCTCAGCAGTTAGGAGCACTGGCTGCTCTTGCATTCAAGTCCCAGCACCTACATAGCAGTTAATAACTGTCCTAACTCCAGTTCCAGGGGATTCGATGCCCTCTTCTGACCTCCATGGGCACTGAACGACATGGGTGCACTTACATGCATGCAAGCAATACACTCATACACATAAAATTTTTTTAAATTTAAATGTAAAGCTATTGTCACTTACCTGAGGTCGGCCAGCTCTGCCAATCATCTGTAGGATGTCTGTTTCACTGTACTCTTCAAACATTCCTCCAGCATAATGCAGTGTAGATTTTATAATTACCAGGTGAGCTGGCAAATTTACTCCCATAGCTAAAGTACTGGTAGTAACTATGAGATTAAGGAATAATAATTTCAAGCTTTATACTTTTTGTTCTGAAAAGATATTTTTTTATAAAAGACATTGGTGTAAATGGCTTAAAAACTCTTAGAAGTGTAGAAAAAGGAATAAGGCATATTATAATCTAAAATAATAACATACCTCCAAACTGAAAATCCCTGTTGTTGTTATTATTATTTATTAATGTTATTATTATTATTTTAGGTTTTGCCTTTTTAAAGTTCTTTTCACATTTTACCATGTTCAATAAAATGACAAAGAATTAAACATTGCCAAAGAATGTACTGTAATATATATATATATAGAGATAGTTATATAATTTTAGGTTCTTGGAAAACACAGAAATTATAATGGTTAAGGGTTTCCTCTTAAAAGTAATTTTCCAAAATATTTTTAATATCCACAAGAAATATGTTTACTTACAAAGAACTGGTAGATCTCCAAAAGCAAACAATCCTTCAACCACTTTTCTGTCTGAGAGCTCCATACCAGCATGATGATAACCAATACCACACATTAAGATGTCTATAACAAGAATACATCACCTGTCAGTCAAAGCTACTAATTCATCAATAACTGACTCCTTGCATCTATATTTGAACATGTTATTAAAAAACTATCTGTAGGTTAGGGGGGTATGGCTTAGTGATAGAGTACTTGCCTAGCATGACTGAGGCCCTAGGTTCAGTCCCCAGAACAACAACAAGGTATCTTTAAACCTACCTCTTAGCTTTAAATCCCTTATGGAATATGCACACTTTTGTAACCTATTAAAATATCACAAAATTAGTAAGTTAGTCCCAGTAACATCAGAAAACTCTGAAATAGCTTATTATTTTAATAACAAAAGATTTTCACAATGCCATTATCTGAAAAGCTTTATTTAACATTTATTTTTAAATTATTAAAATTTTATTTAAAAAGCAGAGACTATCTCAAGGGAACGTGGTAAAAGAAGGGTAGGGAGTGTGAGGTGGGAAACAAAGTACACATACAACAAATCTTTGCCAGTGGGGGAAACACAGAATACCTATTTAGCTTTCATATTCAGCATTTACTAGCTATAGTATTAAAGTTTACTTCCAAACCAAGAATTTAGAAAACTAAAAAGAACCCCCCCTCCCAAAAAAACCCAAAGTAGAGGGAAATGCACTAGCTCAAAAGGCTACTGAAAAAATTACACATACAATATCTCTACATGTGTCCATGTATATAGATGAAGGCTATATAATAAGAAATAGTGCCAGATTGGAGAACCCTGCTCCTCTTTGAGTTGTTGACCAGGGTAGTCCAAGAGACTCCCAAAATTACACAGACTATTGCAACAGCCTTGATTGCTTCTAAGAACTTGAAGGTAAGACCCTATTGCTGAAGACAGGACATACTTCAGAGACAGGGCTTGGAGCTGGAACTGACCTGGAAGTCACTTCCTTGAAGGCTAGCTCTCATTGTTTTGAAGGACACAATGCAAGCTGCTAAGGGAGAACATCAATCCATGGTCCAACCCCAGCTTTAAGGCCTAATAACTACAACAATGACTAGCACAGCAAACTACATTGGGCAATAGTGGTACTTTTATCTTGGGATAATCAGCAGCTACCTAATTGGACTTAAAGCTGATTCAGTGGGAGGGAACGCATGTGTGGTACTGTAAACATAGCCAGATACACATGGCTAAAAAGGTCATAGATCTTAGAGAAAACCTTGTCTGTCACATCCTTAGACAAATGTGATTTCTTACTATATGCTAAATACGGATCCTTATATTTACAAAGAAGTATGCCAGTCACCACTCATCAAAGAGACTTCTTTTGCAGTATATGGAAACTATTACAGAGTTCCGTAACTGGTCACAAACAGAGACTAAGTGTCTGTGAAATGCCCAACCCTAAGTGACGCATCTATAATTGAACACCTAAAGTTCATGGAACATAGTGGAACAAGGGGTAGAGAGAATACTAACACACCTATCGACTCTCATCATTGAAGCTCCCTTATGCAACAGAGGGCAATGAACACAAAAGGCCACAAATGGCCAAAGAATAGAGAATAAGAGTCTGCAGAGTGTGGATCCTTGGACAGGATTCCTATATTACACTTCACCCACCTGGAGCTCAGGGACCACTGTGGAAGAGAGGGCAGAAAGACTGTAAGAGTCAGGGAGGAGGTGTATGACCATATGGAAATAGAGTCTTACAGGCTCCTGGAACCTTGCTCATGGAACTGGGGAAATGGCAGAAGACCCTAATCTTAGCTGAAAAACCACTGGCAGCTGATTACTGCTGGGTGAGGAAAAGCTAATCTTTTTTAAAGGAGTGACTCTAGATAGGCTAACTAGACTTCAGGGAATGAACTTGCACTGAGGGATATCTGGGTACACTAACTTGATGCGATAGGCCTTAACATAAATGAAAGAATACATGAAATTCAGTGGGGGTATATGGAAGAGTGCAGATGGGAGAGGGAGTATAAAGATGATTAAGATGTTTTGTATGAAATTTAATAAAAATATACAAAAAAAGAAAGCGGGCTGAGCACAGGCCAGGAAAGCAAGCCAGTAAGCAGCATTCCTCCATATTTTGTACTTCAATTCCTGCCCTGAGCTCCTGCCCTGGCTTCCCTTCATGATGAACTGTAAGATGAAGGTGAAATAAATCATTTCCCACCCTAAAAACAAAAAACAAAAACTAAAAAATAACCATCCTAGATGCCATATTGCTATATTAAAAATCACTGCAAATGGTGAATATATTTATTTATAGGGTCAGAACAAGAAAGCTACCCCTTAACTTGCCTAAAAATATTTGTAAGAAATAAGTTTCAAGCCAGCCCTGGTGGAACAGGCTTGTAATCCTAGCTACACAGAAGGCTGCCATAGGAAGATTGCAAGCACAAGGACTGCCTGGGCTACAAAATGAAAGGGAGACAGGGCTGAGAATGTAGGTTAGCTATAAAGTACTGCCTAGCTTACACAAGGTCCTAGGCTCAACTCCTAGTGTTACAGGGTTTAAAAGGACAAATTTTAAAACTCTGCTATATAACTATTATGTAAAACAAAATAGAAATAACTTTAAACTACTTATACACTTATTTGTACATGAGTGTTTTGCCTGCATGTATGTATGTGCATCACATGCGGGCAATGGCTGTAGAGATCAAAAGAGGGTGTTGGATCCCCTGGAACTAGAGACATGGATGGTTGTTAGCTGCCATATGGATGCTAGGACCCAAACTAGGGTCCTCTGGAAGAGCAGCCAGTGCTCTTAATTGCTTATTCATCTCTCCAGCTGCAGAAATAAGTTCTAAGATAAGCCATGTAAATAAAATTTGGCTAAAGTAGAAGAGGAAGTTAAGGAAGATTTTTGATAATTCTTAAAGGAATTTGGGTACTTTCAAGGATTTTGGAGGTGGGTAAGCTTG
>NW_008328588.1:91221-92153 GCF_000622305.1 Nannospalax galili
AAAAAAATCTCCATTTCATTTTAGAATATGTTGTTCCTTGGAGAAAGACTCATTGTTTTTGCTGCTAACACTGAGATGTTGGCACTTGCATCTCTAATCTGTATGTATCTGATTATTACTAGTCATAATCGGTTGCACTTGGATCCTTGGCACCTGTATATGTCTATAAAGTCATCGGGTAGATTTCAAGCGAAGCCAACCATGGTCGAGCAGGACCTTTGACTTATCTTCACACAGGCGGAACTGTTAAAAGAAAGGAGCCAGGGGCTCCTCCCACGCCCATGTCAAACGACCTTAAGAATAAAAATAAATTGGCTTATCTGGACCAACTGTAGGGTCTTAAACACCCAAAAGGAAAGTATAACCAAAGAGTAAAGAGATCAGTATATTAAACTCTTCTTAAAGAAGAGTTCAAGGGATTACACTTCCCAGACATTAGGCGTAAGTCCATATAAAAAGTTATTTAGACAATTATTTCTCATTGATGATTTTGTAACTAATCAGAAAGTGCTGCTCAGATGTAAGGCTTCAAATCTTGGTCTGCGATACTCTAGTGCCCACCTGTAGCTAAAGGAGACAACACGCTATTGTTCTAAAATGATGGCTAAATTAGTTTTCTCCCCATATCTAGAAGCCTTTGAGAGGGAACCGACACTGATTCTAAATACTCCAACAGTTATCAAAGTGCCTGAAGGCAAATCCTGAATCCATCACTCTCTGGTCCAGCCTTGGCTGACAAAAAGAGGAGGAACCCAATAGAGGGATGCTCTTGGAAGCTCTTGTCAAGAAATTCCAATGGACTCTCATATGAACATTTGAAATTTGCCCTGTTCTGACTTTTTCTAGTTCCCTGTCTAGAACTTGTAATGCTAATTACTCTTGCCTTTACTTCTCCTTCACATCTCCTATTTATAATTTAAGGGCTTTCCCCT
>NW_008328588.1:92187-93450 GCF_000622305.1 Nannospalax galili
GGGAGTCTTTTAGATAGATCCACTGAAGGGGTACCTCAATTGCCTCACCCTGTGTCCCTGTTCAGCATGGAAGAAGCCAGACTGGTCTGCAGCCTGATTTCCTATCTGCAATTTGGGTAACCTCTTCAGAGGATGGTGTGATAAGAACAAGAAGCAGGAATTGGCTAGGCAGTTAGGGTAAAAAGACCCCAAAGAAAGGTAGCCTCTTAGCAACATACTCCATTCCAAAGGCCAAAAATGTCGAAAGTATTTGGGAGCTCTTATCTAAGCCTTAAAAGATTTTAGGGTTACCTCTTCAGAGGGAGGAATGTTAGAATAGCAAAAAGTATCTTTAAAAAAAAAAAAAGAAAGAAAGAAAGAAAGAAAGAGTACATGAACTTATCAGAAAAAAGTGATGGGGAGATATGGGAGGAGTCAGAGGGGAGGGAGTAGGCATGGATTTGATCAAAACACCTTATATGCATGTATGAAATTCTCAATAAATTATTATTTTTTTTTAAAAAAAAGAAAACATTGCCTTGGGACTGGAGAGATGGCTAGTTAAGATCACTGGCTGTTCTTGCAGAAGACCAGAGTTCGAATCCCAGCACCCACATGGTGGCTAACAACCATCTGTAACTCCAGTTCCAGGGAATCTGGTGCCCTCTTCTGTCCTCCGCAGGCCCTGCATGACATGAGTGCACTTACACACAAGCAGGCATAACACATACACATAAAATAAAAAGAAAGAAAGAAATGTTGCCTTATGTAATTATTAAATTAATGTAAGGAAACTGATTCTCATATATTGAGACCTGATTAGGAAACTGAAGCTGTTAGATGTCAAGTGCGACACACAGCCTATAATTCCAGGATTCAGGAGGCAGAGGCAAGATTGCAAGGTCAACCTGGGCTAAATAATCAGACTGTTTCAAAAATAAAAATAAATTATCTGGGGGCTGGAGAGATGGCTCAGCAGTTGAGTATTAACTGGTCTTGCAGAGGAGCTGGGTTTGGCTCCCAGCACTGATGTGGTGGCTAACAACTATCCATAGCTCCAGTTCCAGGGGAATCCAATGTTGTCTTCTGACCTCCATGGGCATTGCATACAGGGTGCACTTACATACATGCAAGTAATACACTCATACATATAAAATAAAAGTAATAAAAAATAATTAAAATATTAAAAAGTAAATTATTTGAAGCTGATAGGGTGAGAGTATGATTCAGTGTAGCCTGCTTGCTTATATGAACAAGGTCCTAGCATTAAAAAATTTTTTTAAT
>NW_008328588.1:95271-95892 GCF_000622305.1 Nannospalax galili
AAGTTCTCACATCACTATAACTTCCTGGTTATTGTTCAGAACTATGCCTGAAAATGATCGAAACTTTCATATTTTCCTAAATACTAGCTAAATAGCAAAATAATGATTGTTTTATGTTGTTCTTTCAAGAAAAGCATAAGCTTAGATTTAAAAATTTTTATTTTTAAAATATTTTTAAAGCGTTTATTAATGTCTGTGCGTGTGTGTGTGTCTGTCTGTCTGTCTGTCTGTCAGTCTGTGTGTGTCTCTGTGTGTGTATTTATGTGCATGCACATGTTGAGGATTGACCCTAAGACCTTTCACAGGCTGAGTAAGGACTCTACACTGTCATATCCCCAGCCTCTTCTTTTTAGTTTTGGGAGTGGGTAAACACAGAGTTTCCAAGCCTGACCTTCAACTCAGTCCAGCAGCCTTGAACTTGTGATCCTTCTTCAGTCACTCAAGAAGCTAGTATTGCAGGACTGTGCCTGTAGTATTTGTTTTCCTTTTTTTATAAGTATGTGTGGTTACTTTGGACAACAGGACAAAAGAACAGTAAGTTGCTACTTTCAAATAAAGTAATTCATACTGAATTTCAAATTGAAAAGATACCAGGGACTTATTATCAAGGGTCAAAAATTG
>NW_008328588.1:97812-98980 GCF_000622305.1 Nannospalax galili
ACTAAATGTCTATATACACTTTCCTATTAAATTTGTTAAGTGATTGATAAAAAATCATTTTTCTCTAAGATCAAAATGACTAAATGGTTCATAAGTAACAAAAAATCAAACAGATGAAGAATCTACTTACATCTTCAACATTTGGAATTGTTGCAGATACAGCTACAAATCTCAATGGAATAACAGTGCTGGCATTTCCTAAAGACTTAGATAAAGACTGTACAGTTTTCATCCTACTAACGACAACCTCAAGAGTTGGACCACGATTTTCATCTTTTACAACCTGGACCTAAAGCAAGAAATCAAGAAAGAATCATTAGATCAAAAACTAAAAATAAATTTAAGCAATTAAAATATACAATAATATTAATATTTTTTTCCTTGAGAAAAGTATTTACCACTTTATGGGACTAAATCCCCTATTGTCTTATTGAAAATGTCATTTCTTTCTAGTCATTCTAGGTATCATTTTATGTTTATCTTTGAAAGTGAATTATATGTGTATCATTTGCTACCTCATCAATGAGAAATAGTCGAACCAGTTGGACCAAAGAGTTGTCTCTCCATTTCCTAGTCATGCTGTCCCATTTTTCCTATAGAAGAAAATACAAGTAGTTTACTAAGAAATTAGAAGTATTATTTAAGACATCAATAAGAATTTTAAGTGACATTTGTATTGATTCTCTGAGAATTTCATACAATGTATTTTGATCATATTCAGAACTCCTCCCCTCATCTCCTCTCAGATCACCCCCATGTCCCTAACCCTTCACTTCATGTCCTCTATTGTGTTTTAAAGTCTATCAAGTCTAATTTGTGTTACCTTCAACAAAAGTTTTATAGGACATACTACAAACAAAGGCCAATGTTTTGGTTGACACTTTAAAATATCCCCCCAAGAGTTCAAGATTAAAAATTATTTAAATGATTTCAACAGTCTTATAGGTGCTTAAAATATCAAGTCCTTGATTTTTTAAAAAGTTTATCATAAGAAAGAGTCTAACTACATATTTTTCAGCTCTAATAAGGTACTTCCTCTATAATACATAATGCTTGGGCAAATAAATACAAGTAATAAATATGATAACAAATTATCCACAATTACAAATTGGTATTTTTACCAATTTTTTCTTATATTTGATCATTACCCCTCCACTTTTAAATTTAT
>NW_008328589.1:0-7055 GCF_000622305.1 Nannospalax galili
ACATGCATATAAGGTGTTTTGATCAAATCTATGCCCACTCCCTCCGCTCCAACTCCTTCCATTTCTCCCCATCAGGTTCTTTTAACATTAATATCTTTTTTTTTTCTTTTAGAGAAGGATTTCCCAGTAGCCCCAACTGGCCTGGGACTCACTATGTATACCAGGCTGGCCTCAAACTCACCGAGATCCACCTACCTCTGCCTCCCGAGTGCTGGGATTAAAGGCATGCACCACCATGCCTGATTTATCCTTTGAACCTCTAATTTCATTTTCTTTTTTTAAAAAAAAATAATTATGAGACATAATGTGGTCGCCGGCTGTGGTTGCTCTCCTCTGGCTATGGCCACTCTCCTACTCTCTTAGTTCCTCCCATCAGTCTTCTGGTCCAGACCCTAGGGCTGGTGAGGAGACTGTGTCAGTGGAGCTGCATTCAGACACAGGAGACCAGGTTCAGTGACACAGGTCTGGTTTATTGCAGGAAGGCACAAGCTTATATAGGGATAGTGGTCCAATCACAGTACAGCAAGTAGTTTAAAGGTGAGGTATCCAAGGATGGTGCACAGTATAGCAAGTAGTTTAAAGGTGAGGTATCCAAGGGTAGGGAGTGGCGAGCTCTAGGCATCAGTCTCATGATCTGCCAATGGGAGCAAAATGTCACAAGGCATTCCTTGTGGCTCCAGCAATCAGGCCATTGCCTCAGGCCTACCTTATGGCTGTCAATAAGACTTTCACCCTAGGCTCAAGCCTATCTCCCACATCTCCCCCACCTTTTTTTTTTAAAAGGTGAGGTATAATTTAGAATGTGTAGCATATTGATATCAGTCCAGATACATTAAGGCAAAGTACAATGGCTCAGGGGGTCATTGAATCAAGAGTCCCCTCCCTCAAAATGGCAAGCTTTCTTAAGAGCAGATTGTGCCAACTCCATGCCAACTAGTGAGAGTCGAGATTCTTTGCCTCGGCATTGTTGTCCCCACCTCGAGTCACCCAGCATTATGGAATGTGCCTGTCTTAGGTTGTGTTCCGTCTCTCGGGATCTTACCCATCATTGACTACCAGCCCTTGAAGGGTGAGTCCCTTGGTATGGTCCATCAGAGGGAGAGGCATTGTATCAAGCTTTGGCTGGTGCAAAGGCCTCTTAAGGGGTTAAGAATTCAATAAAAGCCGATGGAGTGGGGTCGTCCCATCTGGGGTAATGATGGGGATTAGGGAGTGGCAAGTTCTAGGCATCGGTCTCACAGTCTGTCAACAGGAGTATATATCGCAAGGCATTTCCTATGGCTCTGGCAGTTGGGCCATTGTTTTAGGTCCATTACATGGTTGTTTTATAAGATTTTATACCTATGCTCAAGCCTAATTTTCATATCTCTAGGTTGGTAAGGGCAAGGAACAGTGGGTCCTTGTTTACAGAGACATGCCAGGCAAGATCTGGAAGTGGGGCAACAGCTAACTGAACCAGAGAAATACAAATTTTAACAAAATTATCAAGACCCTTAACAATGCAGGGTCCAAAAATCAGGAGTTAGCAGTAATGATGGCACACATAGGTGCGCTGCTTCCTCCAGGGTCTCCTATCTCCGGGGTCAGTGGTTGTGGAGGGAGGTTTTCCATCGCAAGCAATTCTGATGTTCCGGGCTGGGATCCAGATGGGGGCTGGAAGATTATCTGGAAAGACACAAGCATAGCCTCGCCCTTCTGTTAATAATAGGTTTGGACCTTTCCATTCACTTGTGAGAGCGTCCTTCCATCTCACCATGGGAGCAAGAGTGGGCTGAGTGAACACCCCCCCAATGCTTTATTGCTGGTGGGAGGCCATTGGAGTCAAATTTTTGAAATTTGACTGTATTTAGTACAAATATAGCATGTTGTATAACAAATTTGGGGTCCTTATAGTGGGGGCCTTTATCATTGTCTTCCCCTACTTTCTGTATTTGTTTAATGTGTGTTTGGTGGGAATATTCAACAGTCCCTTGGCCCTGAGGATTGTAAAGGATACCAGTTGTATGCCTAATATTCCAGCCAGAGCAAAAATGGCTGAAGGTAGCAGAAACATAACAAAGACCATTATCTGTTTTTATTTTCCAAGGAACTCCCATAAGGACCATGACATATTTGACAGTCCTTATGGCATGAGACGCCATCTCACCAGAGCAGGCCAACACAAAATGGACATTGGAATATTCTGTGTCAATAATATCATGGATATACTTGAGCTTGACAAAAGGAGAAAAATGAATGATGCCCATTTGCCATATCTTGTTGGGGCCAAGACCCCTAGGGAGCATCCCAGCAGGTCGTAATGGCCCCAAAGGTAGAAGAGGGGCACAATCTTAAATCATGTAAAAGTCTCCACTTTCCTGATCTCTTTTGTATAACAAAAATTGGAGAATTATGAGAACTAAGTGAGGGCTCAATATGATCCAAGGATAACTGTTCCTGCACCAAGGAAATCAAATGAGCTAATTTATGTGAAGGAAGAGGCCACTTCTCCACCCATATGGGAGCTTTAGTGTCCCATGTTAGTTTGATGGGGGGAAGCTTGGGCAGCAGAGCAGTGGACATTAGAATTGGGAGTGAGGATGGGGGGGGCATTAACTAACCACTGGTCTATAATGCAGTCATCATAAAAGGCTTTGTCATTGGTAGTTAGAACAACCTCCATATTGCAGAGGATATCTCTCCCCTACAGGTTATGGGGAAGCCCTGAAGCTAGGAGTGGTTTAATAGCTCCTGTATTGCCCTCTGGGTCAGTCCAGACCACAGGACGTTGGACCTGTAAAGTATTTTGTAAGCCCCCAACACCTTGTATGGGGGTCCAGTCTTATGGTGCCAATGAGATAAGGCTTCTTCCTGTCTGATTACAGTAATATCAGCCCCTGTATCAATTAGGCCTTTAAACTTATGGCCATTTAGGGAAAGTTGCATCCTAGGCTTATGCAAATCAATAGACATTGTCCATTGGATGTCGGGTTGTATTCCCTTACTTCCTCTCTTTAGGGTGGGGCTGAAAGGTGCCCCGTTGCCCATTTAAAAGCACCTTTTGTATGGGTTTACCATCTGCATCCACCTTAGACCTACATTCTCTTGCCCAATGAAAGCCTTTGCAGCATCTCGGGCATTTTGAAGAGGGAACCTGGCTCCTTTTGGCCTCTTTCATAATCTTATTAGGACAGGCATGTGATCAATGGCCCTGTTCCCCAAAGGTCCAACATTTTCCTTTTTCCATCTCTGCCTGAGGCTGATGAGCAGCCAGTGCCTCAGCAAGGGCTGCAGCATGGGCCCAAGCAGTCCCTACGTCTTGGCAGGCCAGAATCCATTCAGAGGCATCCTTATGTCTAATGGGTCCTATGGCAAGGTGACACTCTGTAGAGCAGCCTTCATATATGAGATCCTTGAGCAAGGCATCGGCAGCTCCCTGATGACTGATCTTTCTATTTATACTTTGTTGGCATCTCTCAACAAAATCAGAGAAAGACTCGCCTGGTTTTTGTGCGGGGAGTTCCCTGTGCCTGAGCTTGGGGGGATCGTGCTGCTAGAGCATCAGTTCCAATGTTTTGGACATTGGCATTCCTATTGCGCTCTGCCTGTTGTTCACATTTATCTTGGTAAACAGCTTTCCATAAAAGAAAATTGCCTCCCTGTAAGCAGGCACAGGCGATATTCTGCCAATCATAGGGGGTATTGGCCGAATGACTTATTGTATCTAATAACTGACCAAACCAGGGGGAGCAAATGCCATCCTCAACTACTGCCTTACACAGCTTCCTTAAGGTATCATGAGAATATGGATTCCATACATTAGGGTTCTGTACTCCCTGATTGATAGTAACCGGGAAACACTGTGGAAAATCTCCCATTGTATCAAAGAAGATGGGCCTAGGTGGGAGGGGCTTCCAGTCCTCCTCCAGAAGGGAGGTGTAGATGGACTGGAGGGGAACTTCCTTAAAGCTAGTGCAAGAAGGTGGAGAGTAGCAATCACCCTGTAATGGTGGAGCAGAGGCTGCCCTAACTTCCTGTTTTCCATCAAAGCTAATACAAGATGATGGAGGGTAGCCACCACCCTGTAATGGTGGAGCAGAGGCTTCTCTATCTTCCTATTTTCCATTAAAGCTAATACAAGATGGCGGAGGGTAGCCACCGCCCTGTAATGGTGGGGAAGAAGCTATCTTGACTTTGTTTTTCATCAGGGGAGCTCTCATGCCCCAATTCCTCATTTTTTATAGCATCATTAACAGTCATAGTTTTATCAGGACAAGAATTTGTTTTGTTTTAACTGGAAATGCCTGGGACAAGCCATCCCCAGCATCCTCTTGTCCCCTTAAATAGGGGATTTTCCTGTTCAGGGGCTTCGGGGGGAACCCCTGAAGGGAGGCCAGAATGGCTGTCACAACGGAGTAGAACAGTCCAGACTGTGGGTGTCCCTTCCTGACTTCTCTACACCAGGCCAAGAATAAAATTCAATACCATTGTTCAGTATCCCAGCAACAAGCATCTGTAAACCAGGGGGCAAGAGCTAGTACTTCATCTAAAACCTTAGTTACATCCTTTTCTGTTACCCTAATTTGCCTACTCCTGAGGAGAGAAACCAGTGCAGCAGTGCAGGGGCTGGCAGCAGCTGGATGAGTATTCCCCATACCGGGGGTCACTCACCCTGCAAGACGTACCCAAAGGGACTCAGGAACCATTCAGGAAGGCAATCAGTGGAGACAGGAATGACACACCAAACCGAAGACTGCGAGATAGAAGAAGAAGCACAGGAGAACGAAACCAGCGAACACCCTGGGAAGAATCACTGGCAAAGGGGGCCTTGGAAGCCCCAAGTGTTACAGCTCAATGTGTTACAACTCTGTGGGGCAGGAGGCTTCATGCCCCACGTTGGGCACCAGCTATGGTCACTGGCTCTGGCTGCTCTCCTCCGGCTATGGCTGCTCTCCTGCTCTCTTAGTTCCTCCAATCGGTCATCTGGTCCGGATCCCAGGGCTGGTGAGTAGACTGTGTCAGTGGAGCTGCATTCAGACACAGGAGACCAAGTTCAGTGACACAGATCTGGTTTATTGCAGGAAGACACAAGCTTATATAGGGGTAGTGGTCCAATCACAGCACAGCAAGTAGTTTAAAGGTGAGGTATCCAAGGGTGGTGCACAGTACAGCAAGTAGTTTAAAGGTGAGGTATCCAAGGGTGGTGATTAGGGAGTGGCGAACTCTAGGCATCAGTCTCATGATCTGCCAATGGGAGCAAAATGTCACAAGGCATTCCTTGTGGCTCCAGCAGTCAGGCCGTTGCCTCAGGCCTGCCTTATGACTGTCAATAAGACTTTCACCCTAGGCTCAAGCCTGTCTCCCACAACATAATAGTATTAACAAATACGTTTTCCATCTCTTGTGCGACTTCTTTTCTGGAGGATGATAAGCAATGCTTATTCCCTTTTAAGGTTCTAGGGTCAAGTCAGTATTTGATTAAAGTTTTCTGGGGAACCAATGAACTTATTTAGCCCACTGAGATAACTGAGGGGTTGCTGATGTGTATGTATGACCTGAGGGTATGCACACTGGAAAGCCTTTACCCAGCATGAGTCATGACTTCTCTTCCTAGCCTTCCCCAGATTGTATACTTTAGCCTTCCCTGAATCTAAGTGGCCATGTGTGATTAGAGTCCAATTATATACAGCAGTCCTGGAAGAGTGCCTGGATAGTGTGATGAGGGTCCAATGACCCTGCTTGACCCTCCTTTAATGAATAAACACAACCATCAACAAGCCCAATTGTGATGATGTTTAGTGATTAGGGCTCAGCTGAAGTCGTGATGTTGATAGTTATTTCATGCAGAAGTCACTGCTGTATAGCATCATCTTATTAAAAGAACCTGGAATTTAAAATGATTTGGTGCTAGGATCCACATATGAAGAGAACATACATCATTTGTTTTACTAAGTCCGTGTTACTTTACTTAGTATAACGATTTCTAGATCCATCCATTTACCTGCAAGTTTCATTATTTCATCTCCATTGTGTAAATATACCACATTTTTGTTAACCACTTGTCAGTTGAGGCGCACTTAGATTGCTCTGATCTCTTAGCTCTTGTGAAAAGAGCAGCAATAAACGTAACTGTACAAGTGTCTCTACAATAGGATGCTTCCTTTGGGTACATTCCTTTGGGTAACTGCATCATATGGTAGGTTCATTTTTAGTTTTATGAGTTCTCCAAAGTGTTTTCCATAGAGGTTCCATGAGTTTGCAATACCAGTAGCAGTGAATGAGCGTTCCCCTTTCTCCACATCCTTCCCAGCATTTGGTATAATTTCTCTTGATCCTAACTAGTCTGATTGGGGTGAGGTGATAACTTAGGGTGGTTTCAATTTGCATTTCACTAATTACTAATGATGTTAAACACTTTTCAAGATGTTTCTTAGCCACCTTTATTTCTTCCTTTGAGAACTCTCTGTTTATTTCTTTAGCCCATCTTTGAATTGGGTCATTTGGTTTCTCAATTCTTTTTTTTCTGAGATCTGTATATATTCTGGATGTTAAACCTCTGTCAGATGTGTCAGTGGTGCAGATTATTTTTCCCGTTCTGTGGGTTGTCTCTTCACTTTTTTGATTGTTTCTTTTGCTGTACAGAAGCTTTTTAGTTTAATAAGGCCCAGCTTGTTGATTGCTGACCTTAATTCCTTAGCAACTTCTATCCAATTTAGAATAATCCTTTCCTACACCTATATCTTGTAAGTTACTGCCAATATTTTCTTCCTAACAGTTTCAGAGTTTCAGATTTACATTGAGGTCTTTGATCCATTTGGAATTGACTTTTGTGCAAGGTGAAAGATAGGGGTTTAGCTTCATCCTTCTAGAGGTAGAGATCCAGTTTTCCCAGCCCCATTTGCTGAACATGCCGTCTTTCCAGTGAATGTTCTTGGCTGCTTTGTCAAATATCAGGTAGCTGAAATTGCATGTACTCATATTTGGGTCATCAGATTTGTTCCATTGATCTATGGGTCTATTTTTGTGCCAGTACCATGTTGTTTTTACGACTATAGCTCTGTAATACAGTTCAATAT
>NW_008328589.1:9256-9708 GCF_000622305.1 Nannospalax galili
GGGAGCACCAGAGTATGGTGCATATATGTTCATGTTTTTAATTTCTTCTTGGTTAATTGTTCCTTTGCTCAGAATGAAGTGACCCTTTAATCTCTTCTGATTAGTTTTAGTTTGAAGGCTATTTTGTCAGATATTAGAATTTCAACCTCTGCTTGTTTCTTAGTGCCATTTGCTTGTAATATTCATTTCCATTCTTTTATCATAAGGTAGTGCCTGTCCTTGAAGGTGAGATGGGTTTCTTGCAGACAGCAAAACGACTGATTTTGTTTCTTAATCCATTCACTTAGCCAGTGTCTTTTGACTGGTGAGTTCAGTCTGTTGATATTTAAGGTTACTATTGAAAGATGTGAATTGGTTGCCATCATTTTGATTGCTGTTTGTGTTCTTTGTCTAATTTTGCTTCCTTAATTAAACTTGTATTTTTTTTCTTTCATTGCTCCTGGAGTATAGTT
>NW_008328589.1:9725-10051 GCF_000622305.1 Nannospalax galili
AAATATTCTTTGAAGGGCTGGTTTTGTGGACATGTATTCTTTTAGGCAATTCGTGTCATGGAAGATTTTTTCTTCCCCACTCAACTACAATAGAAATTTTTGCTGCATAAAGGATTCTTGGCTGGAGTCTATTGTCAAGTAAAACTGGAAATACCTTTGTCCAGGTTCTTCTGGCTTTCATAGTTTGCATTGATAAATCAGCTGTAATTCTGATGGGCTTTCCTTTGTACGTGACTCTTTTTGCTGCTTCCACTATTCTCTCTTTGTACTGTACATTTAGTGTTTTCACTATTATATGTTGTGGGGAGGTTCTTTTCTGATCTGTC
>NW_008328589.1:10083-10251 GCF_000622305.1 Nannospalax galili
TATGTGCTTGCTATATTTGTATGCAGTTGTCTTTCATTAATTGTGGGAAATTCTCTTCTGCAATCCTTTTTAAGATCTGGCCAATATCATTAATCTGAAATTCGTCTTCTTCCTCTGTTCCTATGATCCATAGAATTGGTCTTTTCACAGAGTCCTTGCATATTCCAT
>NW_008328589.1:10405-13387 GCF_000622305.1 Nannospalax galili
TGTGTGTGCTTTAAATTCATGGAATTCTTTGACCATGTTCCTGATTGTTCTCTTAAATTTAATGTCCTGGGTTATCTCTAAAGGGTTCTCCTTGTAGCACTCTTCTACAGGATTGCTGGAGTTTGGTGGGGATTTAGTGTTTTGGCTCTCCATTTTATTATTCTTTCTTTGTGATTTTGGCATGTGAAGTTCTTTTGTTGTTTATGATTCTGATATGAGAATTAAGTTGACGTATGCTTCCGTTTGTATTCTGTGTGCCTTGGTCCTTTTCTTATTGGTTATGTAAAGCTGGTTGGTCTAAGTCGTTCAAGTTCTCTCAGGTTTAATTTGGAGGAAACTGATGGCTTCAGATCAGCTCTTCAGGAGTGCCCACAGATGCCCAATTCAGATTCCAGTCAGGTGCATTCAGCCTTTCTTCACCAAGTGGAGGCAGTGGTCAGGTGCTCTCAGGCAGTCCCCTGTGTTGCCAGTCCCTATGCCAGAAGGATGCCAGAGGGAGGCCAGAGGGAGGCCAGAACTTTGCAATCTTTGGTAGTCTGCTGATGTCAGAGCCACTATACCAATGGAGTTGAAACCCACCCTCTCAGGCTGTCTGCTAAGACCTCAGCCTTAACTTTCCAAAGCCATATCTGCCCTAGGGCCTTGAGAGGAGACTCAAGAAATCCCAAGTGGGGGAATGAGTATGGTGTAATTAGGGGAAGCACACCACCATGTGGAGGCATGATCTGGGGGCCATCAGGCAGTCCCGTGCATTCTTAGGCCCTCTGTCAGTGGGAGGCCAGAGAGAAGCCAGAATTTGGCACTCTGGCATTCTGGTGCAATCACAGTGAGATCGGAGCCACTACACCGATGGATGTTGAAACCCTCCTTCTCAGGCTTTGTACTAGAATCTCAGTCTAAGCTTTCCAAAGCCAGATCTAGCCTGGGGCCTTGAGAGGGGCCTCATGAAATCCCAGGTAGGGGGATGGGTATGACACAATTAGAAGAAGCTCACTGCCATGTGGAGGCAGGATAGGGGTGCTCTCAGGCAGTCTTCTGCCTTCTCAGGCCCTCTGCCAGAGGGAGGCAAGAGAGAGACCAGAACTGGGAATTCTTTGGCAGTCTGCAAGTTTCTGTTTTTAAAAAGAAACTTGATTTGTGAATAATCATTAACAGATACTGTCTTTCACATGTATTTGTTTTCATTTCTTCTGGGTATTATGGAATACAAACGACACTGAAGGTTGTCCTGGAAGAGAGGGAGGGGGAACTCTTATGCATTAGTCATGGGAATGTAATGTAAACTAGTGCTGATACTATGGAAATCAATCTGGACTGTTCTCAAAACACACACACACACACACATTCACACACACACACACACACACACAAATTCCCCATATGACTAAACTCTTTTCCTCTTGGCCAAATACCCAAAGGACATTACATTCTACTACAGAGATACTTGCTCAACCATGTTCATTGCTGTTCTACTGACAATATATAGAAAATGCAAATAAAATGCAAACTGTATGTAATTTGGCCCTAATCATACATGGCCTCCTAGATTTGGGGAGGGCTAAAATATATAATCTGGTGAAGGCTAGGAAGAGAAGGCATGACCCATGCTGACTAAAGGCTTTCCAGTATGCATATCCTCAGGTCATACATACACCTCACCAATCCCTTATTTATCTGATAAGTAAGCTCAATAAATTCATTGGTTCCCCAGGAAAACTTTAATAAAACATTTTCTGGACACTAGAACCTTAAAAGGGAATAAGCATTGCTCAGCATCCCCAGGAAAAGAATTCTCACAACAGATGGAAAATTTATTTGCTAATGCTATTATGTCTCATAATTATTTTTAAAAAAAGAAAGAAAACAAGAATATAAAAGATGTTAAAAGAATATGGGAATGGAGATATTTTCCAAAATAGACAGAAAAGATTAGCAAGCTTAAGGAAGTGATAAATGTCTGTGTAGGTTTTTTTGTGATATATAAAGGATGAGACAAAAATAATATACATATAATATTAAAATTTCTATGGTCATAGTTTAGTCAACTAGTTTAAGGCACAGACTATATATCTAGTCAAGGTTTATCTGAAAATATTTGTTTTTCTACCCAAGCTTTATCTATATAGCATATGGTAATTAAAAGTACCGGACTGGTCAACTAAGATCAACTAAGTTGCAGGGAACTATGGAACATTCTCAAAATGTCCTGTACCTGTGGTGAGTCACCTGTCCTCTCATTCAATGAGGACATGGAGACCCCAAGAGATGGACTTAAACCAGTGTCCACTCTACAAAGAGGAGAGTCAACTCAGAGGAATCATCTCATTCATGTTTGTAAATGACGCCAGACATGGTTGAGCAGGATCTTTGACTTATCTCCACATACATGGAACTGGTAAAAGAGCCAGGAGCTCCTCCTAAGCCCATGTGACACCTGAGGAACAGATCCTCAAAAGACCTTAAGTGTGAAAAAAAATTGACTTATTTGGGCCAACTGTATGGTCTAAAACACCCAAAAGGAAAGTATAACCAAAGAGTAAATTCATTAGTATATTTCTTTAAGACTTCAAGGGATTACACTTTCCAGACATTAGGCTTAAGTCCATATAAAAACTTATCTAGATAATTATATCTCATTGATAATTTTGTTCATAGCAAGAAAGTGCTGCTCAGATGTAAGACTTCAAATCTTGGTCTCCAGTACTGTACAACCCACCTGTAGCTAAGGGAGACAACCAGCTATTGATCTAAACTGATGGATATATTTGTTTATCTGCCCCTATTTAGAAGCCTTTGATAGGGAACTGACACTGATTCTAACCACTCCAACAGCTATCAAAATACCTGAATCAATCATTCTAGAGTCCAGCCTTGGAAGACAAAAGAAAATTGAGGAGGAACACAATAGAGGGATGCTTTTGGAAGCCCTTGTCAAGTAATTCCAATGGACTCTCATATGAACATTTGAAAATTGCCATTCTG
>NW_008328589.1:13634-22038 GCF_000622305.1 Nannospalax galili
ACCCCAAAGAAAAGTAGCCAGTTTCTTGGCTAAAACTCACAATGTTCTTGGGCCTCTTAGCAACATACTCCATTCCAAAGGTCAAACATGTTGAACATATTTTGGAGCTTTTTATCTAATCCTTAAAAGATTTTAGGATTACATCTTCAGAAAGGGGAATGATAGAGTAGCCAAAAGCCCCATTAAATAAATAAAAAAAGAAGAAAGAGTCCATGAAGTTATCAGAAAAAAAAGTGATAGGATAAAAAAAAGAAGAAAGAGTCCATGAAGTTATCAGAAAAAAAAGTGATAGGGAGGAGTTGGAGGGGAGGGAATGGGCATGGATTTAATCAAAACACCTTGCATACATGTATGAAATTCTCAATAAATTATTAAAAAAAGAAAATGCAAACAACCTAGATATTCATCAACTGATTAATAAATAATGAAAATGTGGAACATCCACACAATGGAACATTACTGATCTGTTAAGGAAAATTATATCATGAAATTTTCCAGTAAATGAATGGACCTCTGAAAATCATACTGAATGAGACAAATCAGGCCCCAGAAAGATCAATACTGTATGTTTTCTCTCAAATTTGAATAGCATTATTGACTCTTTTGTTTTGTTTAATATGGAGTGGAGTTGGAAGGCAGGAGATTAGAAACGGAAGATCAGTGGACATAGTAAAGGAAAGTGGATACTAGACTGTAGATAACAGGAAAGTGAGGGTACAATGAAGACCGTAGTGGGGAGGAAGGATAGATGAAACTGTCAGTGGCATGGGGAATGTGGATCAATAAAAAGCATATGAATAAGCCAAAGCTCAGCAGGGAGTGGGGAGGAACTGTCAGTGGCATGGGGAATGTGGATCAATAAAAAGCATATGAATAAGCCATAATATAAGTAGTCTACTCTCTTGTTATCTATTTAAAATTTATGGAGGGATAATTTTGCATTCCCACCAGAAGTGAAAGAGTGTTCTCCTTTCTCTGCTTCCTTGCCATCAGTTGTTATCTTTTGTTCTCTTTATCTTAACCAGTCTGAATGGAGTAATGTAGAATCCTAAAGTGGATTTGATCTGCATTTCTCAAATTACTAAGGATGTTGAGCACTTTTCAAGGTGCTTCTCAGCCATTTTTATTTCTTCACTTGAGAGGTCTCTGTTCAGGTGTTTTGGCCATCTTTTTATTGGATCATTTATTTTCTTGTTTCTTTTTTGCTGAGTTCTTTGAATATTTTTTATATTGATATTAATCCCCTGTTGGATGTGTGAAGATGTTCTCCCACTCAATGTGTTTCCTCTTCACTTCTTTGGTTGTTTCTTTGCTGTACAACAGTTTTTAAGTGTAATGAAGTCCCACTTGTTGATTGTTGACTTTAATGACTGAGCAACTGATGAACAATTTAGAAAGCCCTTTCCTACACCGATATCTTGTAGGGTACTACCTAGGTTTTCTTACAGCAGTTTCAGATTTTCTGATTTTATACTGAGGTCTTTGATCCATTTCATGTTGTCTTTTGTGTGTGGTGAAATATAACCATCTAATTTCATTCTTCTCCAAGTGGAGATTTAGTTTTGCCAGAACCAATTTTTGAAGGTGCTGTCTTTCCTTCATTGTGTGTTCTTAGCACCTTTGTCAAATATCATGTGGCAGAAAGTGTATGCAATTATGTTTAGGTCTTCTATGGTATTCCATTTATCTATGTGTCTGGTTTTGTGCTAGTACCATGCTGTTTTTATGACTATAGCTCTATAAGATAATCTGAGACCTGGTATGGTGTTCCCCCCAGCATTGTCCTCTTTTCTCAAGATTGTTTTGGCTATCCGGGGTCTTTTGTGATGCTATATGAAAGTGTTGGACAATCACTCTCTCTATAAGACAATGTCCTTAGGGTCCTGATGAAGAGGTGTGGTGGCTACATTGATTGCCATCTTAGTATTATCTAGAGGCACTTAGGAAAAGAGCCTCTGTGTCAGACTATGAGTGGTTTTCTTGATCATTTTAACTGAAACATGAAGATTCCTCCTAGAAGTGGTGGCCACTTTTTAAAAATTGGTTTCCAGGCTACATAAAAAAGAGAACAGGAGCTGAGCACCAACAATTATGACTTCTGCTTCCTGACTCTGGATGCAGTGTGACAGGCACCTTGAGGCCTTCCTACCACAGCTTCCCCTCCATGATGCATCTGCTGGGACTGGAATATTGTAAGCTCAAAAAAAACCTTATCTCCCTAAAGTTACTTTTCTCAGGATATTTTGTCACAGTACAAAGTAAAGTAACTAAACTATTGGGGAATTTTACTTTTTTGTTTTAGGAGTGGAGACAGTGGACAGCCCTGACTGGTTCCTGGTTTTAATGGGAATGCTTCCAGTTTTCCTCCATTTAGGATGATGTTGTTTTAATTATGTTTTTAATTATGCTGATGTATGTTCCCTCCAGGCCAGTTCTTTCTAGAACTTTTAACATGAATGGATGTTGGATTTTGTCAAATGTATTTTCTGCATCTATTGAGATGACCATGTGGTTTACATCTTTAAGTTCTTTTCTATGTTTTATTACATTTACTGATTTATGTATGTTGAATCATCCCTGCATATCTGGAATAAAGCTGGATTGATCATGGTGGATGATCTTCTTGATGTGTGTCTGTATGTGGTTTGTAAGTATTTTGTTGAGTATCTTTGCATCTATGTTCATTAATGATATGGATCTATAGTTTTCTTTTTTGTTGCATTTTTACCTGGTTTTGGTATCAGAGTGATGCTGTTTTCATAGAAGGAGTTTTGGAATTTTCCTTCTGTTTCTGTCATTTTGAATAGTTTAAGCAGTATTGGTTGTAGATTTTTTGAGTTGGAGCTAGAGCCACTTTCTGTGAGCCAGGAGCTGTGGTGCGCCACTGTGAACCTGGAGCTGTGGTACCCTCCCATAAGCTGTTGTTGTTTCCTTCGAATTGAAACTGGAGCTGTGATTCTACTATCCCTGTGAGCTTAGAACTGTGGTCCCCTCCTAGGAACAGGACCAGTGGTCTCCTCACATGAATTGGAGCTTTGGTCCCCAAACATGAGCCACAGTTCCACATTCCTCTGATTGTAGGCTGATGGCATAAAAGATTGGAGGATGGAAGATTTCCTGATGTGTCAGCTGTTTCAGCCATGTCTGAGTGGCTGCATTCCCCAAACTCCCCTTCCCATAGGTCCCAGATTGTGCATCGTAGTGGCTTTACCTGTACGTGGGGTTTATGCTGTCATATGCGTATCTGTCACATGCAGATTCTAGTCTTCTGAAGACAGATTCCCTAGAATGGACTTCCCATCTTCTCTGAGGGCTAGCCATGGTCTTAACTCCACATGTGGTCCTTGACATCCAGACCTTAATGTTGGACCTCTCCCATTCCCAGGCACCAAGATGTTTTCTATTATTTTTCTATTACTCTTCTAAAGCCCTAGTTTACCTTCACTTATGCCTTACAGAAAATGTAAAACACCTAATTAGACTTCTAGAAATAAAATTCTGAGTGTGGGAAGTTATAAAAGTAATGGAATAACTAAACTGATATAATACTCAAACTATAAATATATAATTGCATCATGGAATGTAAATTCACAAGTCTATATGTATGCTAGAAAATAAAATAACTATTTTTAAAAAGAAAAAAATCATATAAGTGATCAATTAACTAAACATAGTATATATAAATGGAAAAGTTTACACAGTCATTTAAGGTTAAACTATTTGGATTTTAGCTCTGTACCTTTTTGCTGTCTGCAGCCCCTACATTGAAATTATTGATTGTATAAACCTCATTGCTATTTTTAATTTAGACAACCTTCTTTCATATCTTACTTGTTCTTTGAAAACACAAATATTTAATAATATCTCAACCATCATTTAAGTGAGTCACATGTAGTGTACTGTGCTCCTCAATATTTTACATTAACTCATTCAATTTTATTTCAATATTGTATAACTGTATTAATTCAACTGTGAACCTAAAAAATTTATAGGCACTTTTGAAAGAGATGTATGTTTGCTCTGGAAATTGTTATTGAGTATGTTAAAGCTGTATTTTATTTTTCCTGTTTTATTTCCACATTGTTTCTTTAAAATTGTCTTCATTGTGTTTTCTGTTTACCTTATTGAGTGGTTGTTTCTACTTGTCAAGTGCAGGACTTACACAGATCCTTGGCAGGAAAGCGATACAAGATTGGGAAGTGCGATTGATGGATAGAAACTGGCACGTGCTCTTTTTCAAATATAAGACAATCAACATTTCATGCATATTGCAATATGTCAATTGCTGTAGGAAAACAGCAGTTAGCTATATTCATGCACACAAAGCACATGTACACACCATGTTGTTAGTACTAAATCTTCAGGGACTATCAAGATCCTAGTAGAGTTAACAACCATGCTTATCACCTTCCTTAAAACTCCTTCCAATCTGTGTAGCCCAGTGCAGCCTTGGATAAAAAGCCTCATGTTTCAAGTGTTCAAGCTTTTCTGCACTTAACATTATGTAACACGATTCATTTTATAAAGAACACAGGCAAGTCTCTGCCTAAGTATGACATCCCATATGTGATTTCAAATTAATAGTATAACTCATCATTAGAATTAGTTACCTCATGTGAAGAGAATGCAGTTAATGGTACAGTGAGTCAAAATTCACTTTTCAATGTCAAAAGTTTGCCTTAAATATTATATATTAGACTTCAATAGATATTATGGCATAAAATAGTCACTTTGACATTTTATTATATTTTAATGGAATAATATTTTCTTTTTTGATTTCTTTTTCATACAAATTAAGTATCTTCACAGAAAAGTCAAAACAACATATGATGATTTTAGCAATACAGTCACGTAATGTGTATAAATTCTGTCATTAGTTCGGTTGGGGTGGGGTCACAAAATGAATCACCAAAATTAAATTGAAATTATTTATTATTTATTGAACTTATGATGAAGATGACTGATTGCTGGATGTGTTCTCTTCTTTACTTCTGTACAGTACTGCCCTTCATTTAAGCAGATTAATAAAGGAAAAACATTTCTTTTAATAACATCATTTCCTTCAATAACAACATAGAAAATGTATTTCAATTAGACTCAATATAAAACTTTTTGATTAAAGACTTTGTTGTTTTGTCATAATGATTAACACATGTTAGGAGTTAGATATTTCATATGTTTAATTGAAGAACAATAAAACAGTAAATCACTTGAATCCAATATATTTAAATTCATGACCAGATGTTGTACATTGTTTATTAAATCATGATCCACAAATTCGTATGTCTGAGAGAAATATCAATTTATTAGCAGGGTACCTTTTCAGTTTTGCTGAAGTTGCTTCTTCTCACTGAAGTTTTGGTGATTTTATTCCTTTAAATAAGAGCTTATATCATATTTAAATAAGAACTTGGTATGCTTTCTAAACAGCCTGTTCCATTTGTAGAGAAACTAGTGACTTATTTCTAGTGGGTATAGCTATTCCCTCTTGTCATAACAGTTTGTTACCTAACTCCTCGAGATTGCAATTAATTTGGCAAGTTTCTCCAAGGAATCTGTGCATCAGACTACATTTTTTTTATATTCTCTCTATGGAAACCATGTGCTCATCTTTCCTCAAACACTTTCAGATCACACACTAGCACTAGCAGAATAAATATCTGCTGCTACCTAAATGACATTATTCACTTTCCATATATGTTTTTTATTGTCTATCATTCTTATAAAAATAATTTATGTTAGCTAGAATAAAGAAGACAAAACTCATTTTTACTCACATACACAGTAGTGCTCCATCAGAAGGAGACAATCCACTAGGAACGCCAGTTGAAGCTGGAAAATAATATGACCAGCTAAAGATATTTTTAATTATGAAATGGAGGGAGAACAAGAGTCACAGTGTATTTAACTGCCTAGGATTTTGTTTCCTTCATGCTGCCTTTACACTGAATCTACTTTCTACCCTGTCCTGAGCTATTGGGCTATGCTTCTCACTTTATTTTGATTGATATCAGCATTTCATTCAATACAGTATAATCACTTCCTCAAAACTATACTAAGTACATAGATCCCATAAACATTTTCTTTACATTCTCAAATTTTAATTGAAAAAATATTTCTCCAGGTGTGGTGGCACACCCCTTTAATCTCAGCCCTTGGGAGGCAGAAGCAGACGGATCTCTGTGAGTTCAAGGCCAGCCTGGTCTACATAGTGACTTCAGGACAGCTGGGGCCACAGGGAAACCCTGCCTCAAAAAAATTCCAATACTATCATTTAGTAGTCTCTGGATGTTATAATGACAATATTTATAAACTGAGAAATACCATTACTCTGATCTCAGTGACTATAGTTAAATCCACTTCTCCTGGGGTTCCTTTGCAAAGTGTTGAAGGTATACCAGACATGGTCCCTTTTGTAAAAGAGCTGAATAACCATGTACATCTGCCATTATGGTTGCATTTAAATGTGTTCTAATTATAGCATAGTAGCAGCAAAATCACTGTCAAGAGAATAACAAGCCAACCCCACCTCTAAAAGAAAGAGAAGATAGAATTAGCAAATTAAATGTGAGAAATATATATTAAAATAGATTACACTAAAATCCAAAGGACCATTAGTGAATGTTTTGAAAAATAGTATTTACTTGTCAGTTCTAGAATTGGATAAATTTATAAATACTTAGAAAACACCAAAAATCAAGAAATAATACATTAAAAGAAGACCAATAATAAGTCAGAAAGTCAAAGTAGCAATAAAAAATATTCCAGTTAGCTGGGTGTGGTGGTGGATGCCTTTAATCCCAGCACTCGGGAGGCAGAGGCAGGCATATCTCTGTGAGTTCAAGGCCAACGTGGTCTACATAGTGAGTTTCAGGACAGCTGGGGCTACAGGGAGACACTTTCTCAAAAAAGACCAAAAAAAAAAAAATTCCAAGAAAGAAAAGCTCAGGATTTTCCATGATCCATAATAAAATCTACAAGGTTTTAAAAATCTAATCCTCATATTATTTAAACTGTTCCATAAAATTAAAAGATTATGGACACTTCCAAGATCCATTTTCCAGAAGTCAGTATTGCCATGATACCCATTCCTTTTACTAATTAAGAAAAAGTACAAACTACAGATCAACTGACCCGATGAGATAGAGGCAAACTCCCAAGTATGGAACTCAGGTCTTCAGATTGGTGGCAGATGCCCTTACCCACTGACCCATCTTGCCTGCCTACAAAAATGTTTCAAAATATCAAAATCAATAAAGATAATGCAGTGAATAAAGACAACAACATGAATAACGTGATCATTTCAACAGAAATATTTTATGACAATGTTGAACTCTGAAAAGATTAATAAAGAATCATACTTCAAAATAACAAAGATTATATAAGATAAATATATAATCAACATTATAATAAATGGAGAAAGTCTGAAACCATTTTTCTTATAAAATAAAGGGTATTCACTCTTGTCAGTCATATTTGATGTAATATTATAAATACAAGAGTTAAGAGAAATGAAGTTAAGAAACATATATGTGGGAATAAATGACAATTTATCCCTATTTTCAGATATTTAAAGTTCCCCAAAGACTACAACAGAAAACTATTGAATCTGACAAATCCTTCTATGAAATTGGTAGCATACAAAATAAACATAAAGATAATTGTAGCATTTGTATGCACTAATACCAAATTCACTGAGTAAATTATAAGCAGAAAATCTTTCATTGTATCATTGTAAATACACACACACACACATACACACACACACACACACACACACACACACAACTACAAATAAAAAAAGCAACCAGGTGAAAGTTCTTACAACAAACATTGTAAGTAATAAAACCCTGAAAGATGGACTAATCTCCCATGCTCGTGAATGAGCAAACATTTTGAAAATGGATGGATTATTGAAAACAAATAACAGATTCAATTCATCCTCAATAAAATGTAAATCATGTTCTTCACAAAATATAACAATTCTAATTTTTTTATAAATCATGACAGCCTTATGAATAGCTGCAAAAAAGTAATGCTGGAAGTATTAAAATAAATGACTTAAAACTATATTTCAGAAGCTATTCAATACAGGGTGGTGATGGAAAAAAAAGAGACATATAGACCAATAAATGGAGAATAGTGTAGATTTGAACATAACAAAAAAGAACAGAATAGAATGGAATAGAATAGAACAGAATATGGAGCAAAGGGTATTATATTATCCAACTCATACCTAAGTTAAAAACTGAAAATAACAAATTAATATCCAATTACTAAACTGATAAACCAACTGATTCTCATCAAAATAATAGACACATTGTTCCGGGGGTACATGGGAACTATTTGAAGGAGGGAGTAGAGATGGATATGACCAAGATGCATTGTATATGCATGAAAAAAA
>NW_008328589.1:26826-26999 GCF_000622305.1 Nannospalax galili
AAAGTAATGCTGGAAGTATTAAAATAAATGACTTAAAACTATATTTCAGAAACTATTCAATACAGGGTGGTGATGGAAAAAAAAGAGACATATAGGCCAATAAATGGAGAATAGTGTAGCTTTGAACATAACAAAACAGAACAGAATAGAATGGAATAGAATAGAACAGAATA
>NW_008328589.1:27206-53594 GCF_000622305.1 Nannospalax galili
TTTTAACCACCAGAGAACTGAACATCAAAGCAGCTTGAGCTTTCATCTCACTGATTTCAGATTGCATCATCAGGAAAAAAGTATTGCACATTCTGGAGAGGATGTGCAGAAAAAGTTACTCCTATATACTGTTAGTGGGAATGCAATATTGTGCTAGCACTATGGAAAACATTATGACCATGTGATGGTTAACCTTGCTTGTCAGCTTGGGGAGGGATCCCAGACGGTATTGGTTAGCTTTTCAACTTGACACGAACTAGACTTGCCTGAGAAAAGGAAACCTCAAAATGGGAATTTTTTCCATCACACTGACCTCTGGGCATGGTTGTGGGCATTTTCCTGGCTGCTAATTGATGTCAGAGGGTCCAGCCCATTGCTCAAGGTGCCGTTCCTTTGCAGATGTCCCTGAGCTGCAAATGAAAAGTAGCTGAGCACGCCAGGGTGTCTAAGTCAGAAAGCAGCATTCCTTAGTGTTCTCTACTTCAGTTCCCAGCTCCAGGTTCCTGCCTTTTGTTCCTCCCCGACTTCACTAAGTGATGGACTGTGTTCCTGCCCTGAGTTCACTAAATGATAGATTGTTACCTCACAATAACATCATGAAATAAATTCCTTCCTCACAAGTTGCTTTAGGTCAGTGTGTCATCAAAGTAACAGAAAAGCAAAGTAAAAAACAAACTTGGTATTAGCATTCATTTTCTCTGCTTCTCACTGTAGATGCAATACGACCATGCGCTTTGACCACCCCACGTCTTCCCCACCATTATAGACTCTATCATCAAACTGCGAGCCAGAATTTGCTTTTTTTCCATGAGTTGTTATGTCAAGTATTGTCATGCAACAAGAACAGTAGCTGTTACTTTTCTCCTGCTAGAACAGAACACCATGACCAAAGAAACTTATAGAAGGACGTGTTTATTTGGACTTACAGTGGGGGGGGGTCTATAAGGGAGGAGGAATTTATCACTCATATCAGCACAGTAATCATATAGAAAACCAAGACTGTTGGGACTGTTGTGATAAACTTGATCATGTTGTTCTTATGCCACTTGAACTGGTTTGCAGGAAAAATGGAGAAGAGTTTGGAACTTTGAGCTAGGAAAGTATTAAATAGTATAAACAGAGCTTAATGGAGCATCTTTTCCCAGCTTGGAAAAAATAATTAAAAGAGAAATAAGGACAGTGTAGGACTAGCTCATGGATTTTCATTCAAGAACATGGACTTTATCCTAGTAGAATAGGCACTATTAATTTCATAGTTGACCAAATATACAACTGTATTCTGTCAATATCCTGAGAAGTTGAATCCAAAGGTACAGTACACATTTGTTTAGGGGAGGAAATTTTCAGGATAAGGTACAGACTATGTTATGGTCACTGTTTCCTATTTTAAGGCAGCCTTATGGTAAAATGAAGCAAGACTAATTAATTACTTGATTGGCTGCAGCTACATATTTTCCTAATGGGAGTATAGTTCAATGGGAGGTTCTTAACTGCATAACAAATTGCAGGTTGTATGTTGAAACCTAGCTGTGCCCTGCTCTGAGTTATTCCACACTGTGTAAAACAATTGTTTTTCATATTGTTCCGTGCCCTGAGAGACTTGAAATATAATTTTTTCCTCCATTTTGAGGATAAAGGATGATCCTGCACATGCTGGGATATTTGAATATAACCTCTGTGTTGCAACACTTATGTATCAGACACTGGTAAATAACTCATTCCTGAGTCTAGAATGGGTACTAGTATTTAACTTTATCACAGTGAATTTAGACTGTAAAAACACATGGCATACTAAAATCATATCACTGAAACTAGGCTCAAGAACTTATGGACCACACCAGTCCAAAGAAAGAATACAACCTTCTCACCTGTCTCATAAAGATGTGGCCTCCCAGTACCTAAATTGTGGAATATCTGTTGTCTAACTAACTGGTGTCTGTGTGTGTGTGTGTGTGTGTGTGTGTGTGTGTGTGTATGTTTCTGTGTGTATGTCTGTGTGTGTGTGTGTGTGTGTGTGTGTGTGTGTGTGATGTGTACCAGGCAGAAAACTGTTGATTGTACTTTTGGCTTCCGCTCAAAAAAGTCCCCAAGAATTGATGTGACTTACTGTTTACTTTTCTGTCTGTTTGCCATTTTGAACCTGGGCCTGCCCCAAATTTCTAGAACTCTGTATCTTCTCTCTTCTGCCAACAGATGATAGACAAAATTTTTGAGTATCCTCCATGGTCCTTATTTTTTGGTAATCTTTTGTTCAGTCACACCCAATAGAGAATTAGTGGTCATATAACTTGATTCTATTTGGATTATGTATCAAAAGTGGTATGATATATGTGGTTATGTGTACCAAGTATGTCTTTTCTTCAGCAATAGGGTTGTACCATCAAGTTCCTGGAGGCACACAGGGCTAAGACAATAACTGTGTAATTTTGGGCGTCTCTTAGACTACTCTTGCCAAAATTCACATGAACTCATGTAGATATATTGTATGTGTAAATTTTTAGTAGATATTTTGGTGCCATTTCCTGTTTTCTTCAATTTTTTATTGAGTTTTTGTGCATTTTATATAAAACTTCTTAATCATATTTAGACCCCCTCCATCTCTAAAAACAGAAACAAAAAAGGTTTTATCTTAAAGTCCAAAGACACTCAATCTCTGTGTTTGACCAATTGTGGAACTCTGTAACAGTCTTTGTCTTTTGCCAAAGAAGCTTCTTTGATGAATGGTGATTGGCATCCTTGTCTGGAAATATAAGGTTCCATATTTAGCATATACTAAGAAATTACATTTTCTAGGGATGTGACAGCCATGGAGTTTTTGCTAAGATCTATGACCTCACTAGCTACTTATGTTTGGCTATTTGCCACATATGAGTTTGTGCCCATTATTTGGGCCTTAGGTCAAATTAGGTAGCTGTTGATTACCCTCAAGATAAAAGTGTCCCTACTGCCCCAATACAGTTTGTTTTGTTGATTATTGGTATGTTATGGTTATTAGACCTTGAAGCTGGGATTGGACTATTGATTGGTGCTTCTCAAATAGAAGAGCAAAGTTGTCATTCAGTAAGATTGCAATCGGACTGCTATATGAAGACAAATGAGAGAACATGACCACTGTACTTAGTGTTGAGTTCATGTGTCACCTCTCTCCTAAGAATTCCTTGGGAGTAAGGAATTCTTTAAATACTGTTTTTCTATGTCTCCTTCCCCCACCAAGTGATGTGTTTCTTTGGAGCAGACTTGGCTATGTTAGTTTAGACATCGTGAAGTCATTCTTTACAACAGAGTCTTGAACATTCCCCCAAATAATCACAGGCTCCTGTGGGTGTCCACTGATTAATCTTCTTCATTAAATAAGAGGAAATAATAGGCATCTCTGATTATCAGACCATTTTTGGGGGGGAGGAGCTACCAGTAGACATAATTTGTCTACTCTGCTCTCTGCTATGTGTTAAAAAATGTTTAAATCCATAAATAAGATTATGTAACTCTTGTGTTTCAAGTTCTTACTGCTCTTCATGACTCATAGGATAAAGTAACAAATCTTTAACATCATCTACAAAGCTTTAGCTCATCTGGCTCCTATGTTACTCTCCCATTTTCTCTTCAAGCCCCTATCTCCACTGTTCATGAAGCTCTCTTTTCTGTTTATTTTACTAACTTTAAGAGCAAATTTTTTCGTAGTATTTATCACCCAAATGACTTACACCCACCATTTGCTGACAATCACTGATTTCTTCCTTTAGATTTTAGCTTAAACAGCTTTTTCAAGGAACTCTTTCCTGACTCTAATTGAAAATACAACTGCTCTGCTGTATGTACTCCTTCATAAAAATAATAAGAAAGAATTCCTCACTCATTTCATTGTAATCACAAATTGTCCTGTGAGGAGTGATTGTGTTTGTGTATGCTGCAGCCTTAGAAGATGAAAGGGAAACTTGTGAAAGTCACACAACATTAATTCTCTTTATAAATGCAAATTTTATCGTGCTTCCTTTCTGAGTTAGGTTCTTCATATCAGTACAGTGCGGAGACATAGAGCATGAGACAGCTAAAAATAAACAATCCCTGGTTTTCCCCATTTCAGCCTTTATAATATTTGCCTCCTATGGTCCCTTCTCTCTTGAGCTCATTCTTTCTCTTTAACTCCTTAGTTCCTTATACAACCTCCATCTCTCCTTCCCATTTAAATACCCCCATTTTATCTATTTTCTCCTTGGTAACTCCTGTCTCCTACTGTTCTTCTCTCTCAGACTCTTTCCTTCCATTTAACTCCCTGGTTCCTTTCCATCTTCCTGGTTCTTTTTAGACTCCCAAAATTACATATGCTATTGCCACAGTCCTTGAATGCCTCCCAGAAATTGAAGGTAAAACCCTATTGCTGAAGACAGGACATACTTTGGACACAGGACTTGGAACAACAGAGCTAGAACTGACCTGGAAGCCATTCCCCGAAGGCTAGCTCTCATAGTTTCAGAGAGCACTATGCAAGCCAGTAAAATTGCACAGCCCTACCCATGCCATAATTTAAGGAAACTGAACCAGCTACAATGTGAAAAAGAGACTTGATGTTGACTTCAAAACTCAGAAATACTTTGTGGCCTACGTCACAGAAATATATTTTATTTCATGAGCCATAAAATTATATGATAGAAAATACAACATAATTAATTCTGTGTTGCTTGGATATTGTGAATGTTATTGTGGAGGTGGAAAGCTTTTGCAGGGCTATGGTAATTAAGAACTTTGAAACAGGGAAACTATTAAGAGACAGGTATGGGGGAGGTGAGCAGGAGTCGTCCATCCTGCCCACTATGGTTGCCCAAGGTGGAAGTGTTTGTTTTCCAAAGTTTTCTCATTCCTGTAACCTTTGTGACTATAGGTTGCTTTGCTTAATTATCACACGTAGCTTTTACTTAATTATTAAGTATGTGCTGTTTTGCCTTTGGTTTACATTTCCCCCACAGGAGTATAAAACCCCCCAAAACATGAACACGAGGTCTGACTCCTTTATTTGTGGTGACAGGCCCACTAGCGTCAAATTATCAAATTAAGCTTCATTTCCTCACCTGACTTCGGCTATCGGTCTCTGATTTTTCTATAACAATGTGACATAAAATTACTTTTGCTGTAACATATACTAAATTTTATCATGATCCCAGCTAAATTTAACAACTATATTTACATTCTAAAACTTAGATCTTGAAGGCATTTTTACCAAAGTTGAAGATTTATAGAATTGGAATGGGAAAAGAAAATTAAGATATACAGAATTGATCACAGGGATCATTCCCTATACCAGGTAAAAAGTAGCCATTCAATTTTCATTCTTCTTATCCATTATTCTGACTCAACATGAATTACTACATATACATAAATACAATATCCATAATATGCCACTCAATATATATAAATATAGAACTCAAAATTGAGAATTTCATATACATACACTGTCACCCAATTGGCTAGTTCCTCCAGGGTGGGGTCTGCCACAGAGTGTGGACTACTGGGGTGCTGCTGGGAGCCGTCTTGGAACAAAAGCCATGAACCAAAGGCAATCGCATGAGCCATGGGAAAGCACAGCCACTGGTGCAGCAGCTTAAGGACAGAATGGCCTGACACTTATAGGGAGAGATCCCTGGCCCCTGAGGCATGAGTGAATGCTAGCAGTGACTGTGGTAGTTGGGGCACAGTCTGATATGCCGGGCTCTGAGCCAGGCCACCGGAGGTGCGGGGCTAGGCACTGGGTACTCATTCCTTTGTAAGTTAATAAATGCACACAAAATATATTATATGGTTTGTCTGACCATGCAGGAGACCCAGAGGGAATTCAGGCAACATACACATACAAATATATACATACATATATTGGAATATATGTTTGAATCCTAAGTTGCTGTCTCTGACTTGCCACCAGAGAACACCTTGTTAAATCCCTTGGTGATTAAGCCTTCAAACATTTCTTTAATAAACCTAAGATGTTGAGTATCTGTCCTAATAATAGATTCTAGATGTCATATTTGTTTTCTTGGGTCTTTTTCTTTTTTCTTCTTTTTTTTTTTTTTGGTTCTTATTGTTTTTTCTTGTTTTGTTTGATTTTGTTTTGAGACAAGCTCTCCCTTATAGCATCAACTGTCCTGGAACTCTGCATAAACCAGGCTTGCCTTAATCTCACAGAGCTACACCTTCCTTTGCCTCCCAAATGCTGAAATTAAAGGTGCGTGCTGCCAGGCTCTGCACTTTGCTTTTCTATATATTCTTTGTAGCATATTTTTCATTCCTTTATATTGAATTTTGACATATTTCACATATATATATTCTGAAAACTTCACGTTATCTTGAGTTTTGTCCTCCCCCTCTCCAATTTGTCAAACTCCAAATTCATGTTCGCTGCCTACAAATAACAAAGTTGCTCTCTTCTATGAAGATTACAAGTCCCTCTCATCCCAAATCCCAAACAGTTAACATAATATCTAATTTCAACTCTAATTGTATAATTTCACTAACCCAAAAATGTGTCTTACCTTCATTGACTATTAATTCACATGTTTACATTCAACGTGATCTTAACATTTACATAACTTCCTCTTTCACAACCAAGAAGAAACCAAGAAGAAACATCAAAGACTTGGGAGTTTTTCATTAAAAATATCGTTATGTAAAATAAGTCTAAGTACATGTTCTAAGTTATTTTCTTTAACATCTCTTGCTTTTTTTCTGGTCTCTTAGGATTTGTCTATTTTTCTCCTTTTCTAATTATATTCTCATTCTATATCTTCTCAAAATCCTCCATATTTTTACACAATTTGGTACACATTCATATACATATGCAATGCACGTCATCATATACTTGTGGAAAAGCTGCTTGAATGAGAAATTTGAATTTTCAATAATCCTGATATATTTGATTGAATATTTGAGAGTAATGCAATATCTACCTTCTGTTTATGATAGATAATGTGGTTTGTTAATAATAAAGAGAAAGTAACATGGACAAGATCATTTCCAGTCCATACATTGTGTAGAGAGTAGTGTTAAATCCAAACACATTGCAGGTCATTACTTTAGACATGACTGAATCTATAATCATTACTGGTTATTCAAGTTATTGGTGCAACAGAGCATTATTAAAAACATAACAGCTATTGTGAGACTTAATCAGATTTTAGAATATTATAGGATCATTTTGTCACTTTTACCTTTAAGAAAAAGTAATAATATTTTGTTGCAGGAGAAAAACAAAAACTGTCACAATATTCTGATCTGACTTTGTATTCCAGTATATACCTAGAAGTGAATACAAGGGAGTTGTTTATAAATACTTCTCAAAAATGAAGGCAGAAATGAAGACTCCCCACTGTCCTATCAATCAAGTTCCATTTAATTAGATTCAAGAACTCACTGAAATAATGAACTGACACTGACTGACTTAAAATGGAAATCAGGTATATTAAGGTATATTCTTACTGAAATATGTTCAGGTTTGATTCCTAGTAGTAATATATAGATCATGGTATTGTTTTGAGCACATGGAGGCCTAACTCTAAACTGTCTTACCAAGAAGATAACAGTAGTCTTCCCATTAAACACTGGCTTTATTGCCATCCTTACAGTTACTGTATTTATCATCATGGTCCCCCACACACACACTATTAATTTTCACTCCTAAATTGTCTCATTTTTTGGCCTATAGAGTTAGAAGTCTTGTCTCTGAGTGAGAGCATTTTATTATTACAGTGTTTTAGCAGGAATATTTAGCTAAAAATCAGTAAATTATACTCTGCTGATGGATGTAAACCATCATTCACTCTAACGAAAAGTCACTTTTTTTTTGAGACAGTACCCCCAGCTTATTTAGAACTCAGTCTGTAGACCTGATCTACATCTCACACCTGCCTCCTGGGTGCTGGGATCAAAGGCATGCGCCAAAACATGTCATATGAAGTCACTCTTAATTATCGCGTTCTGTTTTATACTCTGTATCAATTTACGTAATTTATTTTTCAGCTCATAACAGACTTTGTTATAGAAATACTAACAAAATGAAATTCAAAATTATAACTCAAATCACTCAATATAAGAAAGTAATCTCACAATTATCCTTCCTTGGTCACTTCCTTTTTTGAACGTTTTCTATTTTTTCAGGATCAAATTAATGATTTCGGTAGATTCATCTTTGGAACATTAGTTTCTCCATTAATTTTACTGAAAAATTTTCCCTCCATCAAGAATGCATTATCCATCTCTTTTTATTCTTTGACATATCTTTTACTGTTTTATAGGAATTCATAAAAATATGGAAAATATCTCTGGTTGAATATTTTTTTTCTTCTATTGAAAGTTTTAGACTAGGTATCAAATTGCTGACATTCTTATTCTATTTCATTTAATGTATTCCTAAAGGAGTATATTGTGTTATCATAGCTGTGCTTTACATGAGAAGCTGAAAACACAAATGGGTAATAAGTCACCCAGTTTAAAGACCCCAGCTGAACTCCAACACCTTTGTAATTACAGAGTCACGATTCTCAGTGAAAGCTCAACAGACTTCTAGATGCACAGAGATATCATTTAGATTCTATATTCTTATTAATATTAATAAACCAGGAAACAACAAATTATTTTCGGCGGCAAAATAATTTCATGCCCAATGTAAATTAAAATTAACATTACAAAATAAGAGGTAATTATATTACAGTCTGTGTATTTTATATTACAGTATGTATAATTCAGAGTATTTATTAAATATGTCCTCTTTAAATACATACTTTATTGGATAGATTCATGAGCTTAAAATTTTCACAGTAAAATATACAAGTGATGTAAATACTGCTTACCTTTTATGTATTTGAACAGATCACTTCAATAATCCTCTCTTCTGAGTAGTCTTCTGAAAATACATATTTTTTTTACATATTTCAAGTAACAAGTCCAGCCAAATTTTTCTAACTCCTTGAAATACAATCTTTCATTTTGTTTGAACAATGGTGTAGTTCAGGTAGGAAATGGCCCCTTGTTTGTTGTGAGAGTCACTTTTCTCTGAAATAAATAGTGTTTTCAACCTCGGCAATCTGTTTGCCAATTGCGTAGCTTACACAGTGATCAAGGCTGTGATTGATTGTATCACCAGCTCACTTTCTTTTCTGTCTCTGTAGGGAATTGTGTGAGGATGGTAGCCTCATGGCCATTCCTTCTGGCCTTTCTCCCCATCCTCTGTCTTTGGAGACTAAAACAAATTCTCCACTGACAAAGGTTAGATAAGATGTTCATCATTATAAAGTTGTGCTGTATTGTATATGAAACTGAAGAACACTAAACTTTAACTAAAACAATCTTTGAAAAAATACGTATTTTGAAAATTAAGACACATCATACACAATAAAATTCTTTATAATATGTACACCCTGTGTAATAGCTAAACTCAGTTAATTACCATATGCATTACATCACATACTTGTGATAATTTATGTACAGAACACTTATAATCCACTACCAGTCATTTTAAAGAATATATCCTCTTAGCATTAAGAGCCATCATATTATGTTATTCAAAATGTCCCCTGAATTTTTCTGCTATATTCTCGAGCTTTGGTATCTTTTCTCAAATATTTCTCTAAACCTCCTGCCCATTCCCTGATAGCCACCATTTTAAAACATAATTTCTCAGCCTCAAAGAATGCAATTTGGAAATCAGTTCACATATAATACAGATTTGTCTTCACTGGAGCATTCTATCATATCACAATGAGAAATTATTACTCTATATATATAGGAGAATATTTGTAAATTTAAGGCTTAGTGTTGCAAAGTATTTACTTTAGCATGGTACACAATGAATTTCACACTATTTAGATGATGTTGGGGACATGACACTAAGATTCAATAAAACTCTAGGACAGAGAGTGTCCACTGAATGTAGATATTGATATGTACTATATCAAATCAGTTTTCTTTACCTATCTATTTTAACACTTGGTACACATACAAGTATATGAACCATTATGCTATAATGTCCCTTAGGCTAGCTATCACTTGTTTCTGCAGAATGGTCACATCTATTTGTAAAATCTGGTCCTCTTTTAGACTCAAACTGTGGTGTCATCCTGTGAAGAGTGACCCATTGTTCCTACAGGCAAAATTTGATATTTTCTCTTATGAATGCCTTGAGTGTTAGCCTTTTGGCTCATTGCTAACTGCGTCCAGTTTCAAATACTGAGCTACAGGTAGAGAACACTTCATTTATTTCAGTAAGTTTGACCTATACCATCTATTCATTTCTAACCACTTGTTATATGTAGTATGTTCTTTCTAGTGTTAGTGATAAATGTCAGGAATAGGTCATGGGAGAAAAGGCCATAATAAAATTAATTGTATATAAAAGTATAAACAGAGACCAGTGATGGGTAGACTGTCGTCATCTACCTAAAAAGATTATGGCCAAAATAAATATGAATAGGCCGTATGTTGTGAAATTGACCAGAAACTAAACATTGATAATTGTGCCAAAAGATTATTTTTTTAAATTAATTAATTTATTTTTTATTTTATATGTATGTGTGTATTGCCTGCATGTAGGTAAGTGCACCTATGTTGTGCAATGGTGTGGAGGACAGAAGAGGCTGTCTGTTCCCCTGGAACAAAGTTACAGACAGTTGTTAGCTGATATGTAGGTGCTGGGATTTGAACCAAGGTCTTCTGCAAGAAGAGCGAGTGTTCTTAACCACTGAGACATATCTCTAGCCCCTACATAATTACTATTAAACCTCAATTTTACCACATATAAAATCAGGGCCAAAACAGAGATTGCAGAGTATATGGGTTCCAGTTGGTGGGGGGTGGGGGCAATATGGAAGGTTGTCAGTGGGGATAGGGCTGTAAAAATGATTAAGATCATTAGAGATGTTCTCTATGAAATACACAAAATTTCAATAAAAACAAATTTTAAAAAATCAGTCACTTAGGAAAATCAACATAATTATGGCACATATCTTTACTTTATGGGTATGTTGAGACACAACTTCAGTATATATCCAGGCTGGTCTTCAACTTGTCATGGCATAACCTAATTTTTTACTGAAACTTGCTATATATGATTGCTGGGGGTTCGAACCAGCGACCCCTGTGCAATGATGATTGGGGATGAGTAAGCATGCTGTTCGCCAGCCCACACCACCCCCATACTGGGGACACTCAGACACAACGAGGAGTCTAGTCAAGCAGGGAATCATTTATTACAGGTGTTACAGAGCTTATAAAGGCACCTGGAAATCCCTCCTCCCCCCCCCCCGAGGGTGTATCTTAAGGATGGTCATGCACTGATCATGCACTCCTCAGTAGTGTGGAAGTATTCTTCAGACTTTCAAAGCAAGCCAGGACGTGCCCCTTTTTGGACCTATGCAAGGTGGGGAATTAGGTCCTCACATCTCCCCCTTTTTATTTTTATTTTAAGGCTGGAATGACTTTATTTCATGGGTTACCCACCTCATAGGCAGCTCCCTGAGGAGAGATGGCTATCTCCTGCCTCTAATCTTATGCTTTTTTGCCTGTCTTAGGTTGTGTCACTTCTGAGCAAGCCTTGTCCGTCATTGGATCGTGCACCTGGCCACATGCATGTCCTGTCTTAGGAGTACTTCTCATGGGACATCTTACCCATCCTTGACTAAAAATGTGTCATAATTAAGGGCAGCCGCATGGGTAATGCCAGCCCATGACAGTCTTAGTCTCTGCCTAACTTGGTTAGCCAAGTGTGGGCAACCGGAGGGGGTCCTAGGGGAGTAGATAATCATGAGGAGGTGGGCCGTGGCAGTTCCAAGGGTCCTCTGTCACTGAGTTATCTGGTAAAGACACTTAAAGATAAGCATTCTCAAGAGAAACAAAGCAAGTCATGGTGTAGGACAAGTTGAAATACTTCTGAGACCATGTTCCTTTTGGCCACTCAGCTAGTTGTCTGAAAGGCAAAGAGGCTGACTGGCAATGAAGCCAAGGAACTCGTCCTTCACCTCAGATGGACAGAAATAAAGAGAGGAATTTTGTCTTATGATCTATTGTCCATGGACTGTCATGCCAGTCAATCGGATCCTGGCCTACCACTTAAGGTTTTTCGCAGGGACCCATATGGTGTTTGAATCTTCTGTAGGGTAGACACAACCAAAGCCTCAACCCATGGTTAGCAATGGATCTGGGCCTCTCCATTGCCCCATAATGGGGTCCTTCCATCTTACCCCTACCACCTCAGGTCTCTGCTCCTGTCATCTCCAATGCTTCTGAAACGGGGATTCCAACTGATTATTTTGAAAATTGAGAACATTAATAATGAATAAGGCCATACCCAACTGTTGGTGGGGGCTTATTTGCCCTTTTTGTATTTGTAATTGAATTTTTAGGTTTGGATGGTTGTGTTTTATAATGGCTTGACCTTGGGGATTGTAGGGAATTCCTGTATTGTGTTGAATTCCGCAAAGTGAAAAGAAATCTTGTAAATGTTTACTCACAAAACATGATCCATTATAAGTTTTAATTCTTTGGGGCAATACCAACGTAGCAAAGCACTGGAGAAAATGAGACTGAGCATGTTTAGACTTCTCTCCTGTATGAGCAGTATCCCAACAAGCATGTGAGAATGTCTCGATGGACACAAAAATATACTTAAGCTTTCCAAAAGGAGCATAGTGCTTGACATCCATTTACCAGAAGGAATTGGGCTTGAGTCCCTTGGGGTTTACCCCTGGCTGTAGCAGAGGCAGTACCTGTAGAAAGTGTTGACAAGACTTACAGGTATGTACAATCTTCTTTAGGTCCTTGATGGGAACTTGAGGAAACGTCTTATGGAGTCCCCTCCAATTTACATGAGTGAGGTTATGTAACCCCTGAGCTTCATTCAGCTGTACACAATAAGCCACCTTGTCTTCCTCTGCATTGCCTTGGGATAAAAGCCCAGGCAATCCTTGGTGCCCCCTAAGATGCTGTAAGAAGATAGGGGTTTCTCTCTCTTTAAGGAGAGTATGAGTCTGAATCATCAAGGGAATAATCGGGTTCTCATCCAACTGGATATGAGAACCTAATAGCCCTGGAAGAAGACTGAATACATACAGACTGTCAGAAAACAAATTCATGGGTGCACTTATCTTTGTTAATGCTAAAACAATGGCCAGGAGTTTCTTGAATTGAGCTGAACCATCAGAAGTGTGGACATATCTTTTTGGTTTCTCATCTGCCCCTGGATATACTACCACGCACTTATCTTTGTTAATGCTAAAGCAATGGCCAGGAGTTTCTTGAATTGAGCTGAACCATCACAAGTGTGGACATATCTTTTTGGTTTCTCATCTGCCCCTGGATATACTACCACTGCAGTTCCAAATCTGCCCCCGTCAGTGAAATCATTGTAGGCTTTTACTAAGGGCTCTCTGACAAAGAGCTGGGTAGCATCCCAACAAAGGGCACGAAAGGAGGTCACCCATTTATGACTGCCATAATGACAGTCCAAATTTCCCAGGGGCTTTTACTAACGGCTCCCTGACTAAGAGCTGGGTAGCATCCCAACAAAGGGCATGAAAGGAGGTCACCCATTTATGACTGCCATAATGACAGTCCAAATTTCCCAGGAACCCTTCCAAGGCTATGGGCACTCAGTTATTATTTCTGCAGAGCCATTCAAAATCCCTAAGTCGATAAGGGATAACAATTTTAAGAGGGTTTATTCCATAATGTCTCAGAGCTACATCACGTCCTTTCTCAATCAGGTCAGCCAATTGATCCGTGGGTATATAAACCTGTGGTACACCTCCCAGAGAGGCATGCAGCCATTGAAGGGGCTTCCCATCCTGTGTAAGGACCGATGTCATCAGGGTCTCACTGGAGAGTACCCGTAACACAAGATCTTTACTAAGCATGTACCGGGCAAGTTGGGCTTGGTCCAGGGCATCCTGGACCTCACGTAAGATATCCAGGTGTTGAGGAGCCAGATGAATTAGATCTGAAGGCTGTTTCCCTACTAGCAACTGAAACAGTGATCTTAAAGTCTCAGTGGGAATAGGCATCCAGGCTCGTAGCCAATAAATTTCTCCTAATAATTTTTGTATCTCTGTCAGTGTTACAGTGGGCTTGACAGCCAGTTGCGGTTTTAAAGGACTTACTCCTTCCAAAGACAGTGTGGTTCCCAGAATTTTAAAGGGAGTAATAGTCTGCATTTTATAAGCAGATACATAGAGTCCGCCTGTCTGTAGACATTTTTGAGTAACCTTATATAACTCTTCTAATTGTTGGGGGCTTGGAGCTCCCAATATGATATCATCCACATAAATGTACACAGTGGCATGTGGCAGCAAGTGAGCAGGCCCCAAAGGGGTCTTCACATAGCTTTGGCAGAATGCTGGACTACTGGCCATACCTTGGGGTAAAACAGTCCATTTATACCTCTCATCAGGCATTTTAAAGTTGGTGGAAGGTACAGAGAAAGCAAAAATGCTGGACTACTGGCCATACCATGGGGTAAAACAGTCCATTCATACCTCTCATCAGGCGTTTTAAAGTTGGTGGAAGGTACAGAGAAAGCAAATTTTTCACAGTCCTGGGGTTGTAGAGGGATAGAGAAAAAAAATATTTAATGTCTATAACTATAAGAAATAAATCTGAGGAAATAGCAGGGATCCAAGGCAGCCCCCTTAAGGGTGTACCCACTAGGGTCATTTAGTCAACCATAACTGTTCCTGCATAATTTCCTTTAAAGCCTGTAGCTTTGTCTCAGGCAATGGCCACTGCTCCACCCATACCAGCACCACAGGGGACCACTGGAGAGCCGAAATGTGAGGGGCAGTGGCCCTTAGAATTGGGGGTGAACCCAATGCTCTTTCTTTGTGTCCCCCCTGTAGTTGATATGGTGAGAGAACTCCTGAGTTACTGACTCAGGAAGCCTATCAGACTCTTCAAGATCCAAAAGGTCATCATAAAAAGCCTTGCTATCAGAGGTTATGCAAGCCTGTGCATCCCCCAAAATATCTTGTCCTATGAGGTTGGCGGATAACCCTGTCGCCACCAGGGGTCACACCTCCCCTTTAGCTCCATCTGCATCCTGCCAGGTGAGCCACTCTTGCATCTCCTCTGATGGGGTGTATCCTCCCACACCTAGGATCGGGGGCCCAGAAACTAGGTGCCATAGTGATGGGACCTCCTCCTTTTTAAGAATGGTCCTATCAGCCCCTGTGTCCACTAGGCAGCAAAACCTCCTGCCACCTATTTCAAGATCCATCTTGGGCCTTACACCAGGGATAATAGGGACTGTCCAATTCACCACAGGTTTTTCTCCTCTCCTGATCCCTCCCCCAGGGCATTGTAAAAGTAGCTGATCATGGGGAAGTCCTCCTTTTGTCAACAGGGCTGGAGGCTGCCCCCCACTTAATTTAAAGGCTTTCCTTCAATATCAAATCTGGATTTACATTCCTTTTGGCAATGGAGCCCTTTGCAACACTGGGGACAGGGTCTTTTTGATACCCCACCTCCAGGCTTAGTCCAGTTCTTTCGCTGAGGGCAATTTATTTTAATATGTCTACTTAATTTAAAGGTTTTCCTTCAATATCAAATCTGGATTTACAATCCTTCTGCCAATGCAACCTTTGCAACACCAGGGATAGGGCATAGATGGGGGTCTTTTTGATACCCCACCTCCAGGCTTAGGCCGGTTCTCTTACTGAGGACAATTTCTTTTAATATGGCCAGTCTGGCCACAGCCAAAACATGGGCCTTCTATCTATCTAGGCCCCATTTTTACCTGCTGTCCCAGATAAAGTGAATTAAATGCCTGGGTTAAGGCATAGGTCAGAGCCTCTGTCTGCATCTGTATGACAGCAGCCATGGTTTTGGTTTGCCTCCTCTGGGTTCCCATCTCCTTGGAGGCAATTATCCATTGTCCAATGGACCTGTCCTAAAGGCCATCATAGGCTATCTTGTGATCAGCCTCCATTCCATCCCATATCAGGAATTTAGTGAATTGCTCCCTCAATGGACCTGGGGGTAATTTTCATTTTAAGCTCTTCTCCACTCTGTCTATAAACTCGTAGAGGGGTTCACCAGGCTTTTGATTAATTACTGCAAGGGGGGATTCGGTAGGCCGGTCGCCCAATTTTCTTCAAGATTTAATCCTATGACCCTGATCTGTTCTGTATATGGGGCTGGAATGCCTGACTGTTGCTCCCCTGTGGCATAACGGTCACTTGAACTAGTCAACATCCCAAAAGTAATGGGGACCGGTGGGTTGGCACTTGCATTCCTCTCAGCGTGTATCCTGCATTACTCCTTAAAGAGGGCACACCATTTAATAGATATAGGGCTAGGAAGGACTGCTTTGGTGAGGTCCAGACAATCCTTTGTAGTACACTGCTGATGAGCCAAGCCTTGGAGGAGAGTATCTACCCAGGGTGATCCCAGGCCATCCTCAGCCACCGTCTTGTTTAATTCCTTTATATCCTTTGCCTCCCAGGTATACCAGGGGTCAGGGTGCGTGCCTCCTTGGTTTACATTAATAGGATACGCTTCCACCCGTGGCCTCACAGAAGCCTCCTGAGTGGGGCCAGAACCCTGGAAATGAGGACGGTTTTCATGTGTTTCAGGAAACCCTGAACGCCTGAGGTGCTGCTTGTAACTTTCGCTACTTTTGGTTTCACTTCTGTTGCATTTCTGCATTCTTCCTCAAACCCTTCCCATGATTCCCATGCCAGCCAGTGTTTCTGAAGGCTCATCAGGAGGTGGTGCCGAGGGCTTAGGGATCTCAGGCCGAAAGCATGCCTTTAAGGCCGAAATAATAGGGTAGAACTCCAGCGGCAGGTCAACCCCCAAATGAACCTCCCTTTGTCAAGCTAGATGTTCCACATGTTCCCATGTATCCCCAGTAAAAACATTAGCCCTGAGTAGCCAGGGAGCCAAATGAATCACCTCTGCCCAAACCTTTTGAGCTACTGGATCTGACAGATCCCATCCCCTGCTTTTAAGTATATCTCTCAGCACTTTAATCACCAGGTCCTCAAACTTAAAAGTTGCATTACCCATCTTTCAGGTCTTGCCTACCTCAAACTTCCTCTGATTGGCCCCAATCTGTTTTTCCTTCTTTCTTTCTTCTTTCTTTTCACCTTCCTTTGAGCGCCACACTGGGTGTCGATTCCCAGGGGTTTGAACCAGCGACCCCAGGCAGTGATGATTAGGGATGAGTAAGTATGCCACTCACCAGCTCATGCTGCCCCCATTACAGGGGACACTCAGACATAACAGGGAGTCTAGTCAAGCAGGGACTCATTTATTACAGGTGTTACAGAGCTTATAAAGGCACCTGGATATCCCCCCTGCCCCCTAAGGGTGTATCTTAAGGATGGTCACTCACTGAGTATGCATTCCTCAGCAGTGTGGAAGTATTCTTCAGACTTTCAAAGCAAGCCAGGCTGCACCCCCAGTAACTTCCTTTTGGACCTATGCAAGGTGGGGCCTTTAGGTCCCCACATACGATAAGCTGGCCTCATACACAGATGCACTTTTATTTTTCAAAGCTCTATCATCTACTCTGTCACCAAATCATATTTCAATTTCAATTAATTTCATTCATTATTCTATTTTGTGGAAATTTCTTTAATGTTCATTTTTTGTAATCTTTATTTTAAAACTAAAATACAGGATCATTAAGGTGGCTCAGTGTGTAAATTCACTTGCTTCCAAGTCTAAGGACTTGCGTTTAATCCATGGGACCCATATGGTGGAATAGTGAACGAATCCCCACATATTGTCATCTGACCTCCACATGTATGTTGTGGCATGGTCATTCCCAAAATAAATAAACAAATATAATTTTAAATAAGTTGTCCAGGTGTGGCATCACATGCCTTTAGTCCTAGCACTGAGGAGACAGAGGCAGGTGATGCTCTGTGATTTCAAGGTCATGCTTGTCTACATAAGGAGTTACTGGGAAGGCAAACCAGTACTTCTTAGTGAGACACTGTCTCAACAACCAAACCAAACCAAACCAAAAATAAAAAAAAAAAAACCTTGAAATATTTTGTAAAAATTAGTTTTTATTTTATTTGCTATCCCCATTCTCATCAAACCTATCTTATTTGAAAAATAATAGTTTTTTATGATGTAAAGCAAATCATGTAAGCTTTCTCCTTAAATACTTCCCTGGTGCACCTTGGTTCTCGGGACTTTATTGTGTGTCATAACAAGATGTTGGTGACTGATGGGAATTTGTCAAATTTAATCCTTTTCTGTTTTATTTTTTCTGTGGTATCGAGACATGGTTCTAGTCCTTGAAGCATTACTCATTATGCAACTAACACTGTGACAACCAAATTGATAAAGAGAAGGATGTAGCCTATTACCGTCTGACTCTGGAGGGCCCTGATGGAATTCCATGTCTCACTTCTGCTGCCTCCCTAAAGTGAGAGTCACTGCAGAAAGAAATTGCTACTAGATTTTCAAGTTACTTTTGTGTCAGAGAATTATTTAAAATGTAAAAGATAATGTGAGACTTGATCAGGTCTTTGAATATAACAGAATCATTTTTATGTCTTTTTGAGACAGGGTCTCCTTGTATTCCCAGCTCTCCTGGAACTCACTACATAGACCAGGCTGGCCTTGAACTCAGAGATCCACCTGCCTCTGCCTCTCAAGTGCTGAGATTAAAGGCGTGTGCCACCATGCCTGGCTATATATTCTACTTTTAAGGAAATATTTAAATATTTTCCAAGGAGAAAAACATTTTATATATTCTACTTTTATTCTACTTTTAAGGAAATATTTAAATATTTTCCAAGGAGAAAAACATTTTTATATTCTAATTTGGCTACATATTCCATAACTGGTCAGAGGTGAACACAGGTGAGGAGTTCAAAATTATTTCTCAAAATAGTGAAAGAAGTGAAGATTTCCTTCTTTCCTGAGAAATCAGGTTTTCGCCAGATTCAAGTACACGCTCATGAAATAAATTGACACTGACTCATTTAAAATGAAAATTTGGAGTAATTAGTTATAAGCTCATGGAAATCTTCATACCTTATTTTTCCTTCCTAATAGTGATATGAAGCTCATGTGACTGTTTTGGGTACAAAGAAGCATAAATAGAAACTGCCTGACTAGAATCTAACAGCTGCCATTCCATTGGCCATTGCTTCTGTTACAGTTCTGTCACTGTATTGATCATTATTATTTTACCAATGGTATTCTATAAAATATTCTCATACTTTATGACACCTTTGCAATTATTATATCAGTTTATAAGGTAAGTATTGCAGGGAACTCTTTCAGCAGGAATACTGAACTAAATGTTAGTAGGTTGTATCAGGCTGGTGGAAAAAACTAGCAGCCAAACAACCAAGGAAAAGCCATCCTAAATTACTGGGCTCTTTTTAAAAAGTTGCATCAGTCTCTATAATTTGGTTTTATCTTATAAAAAAAGTAAGCTTTGTTACAGTTATAGACATAAAATATACTAATTTCTATCTGGTCAAACTTTTGTACCCTGAATCCTAAGCAGCCTGTTTCCTCTGAGGGGTGGGGTCTGCTGTGCAGAATTGACTGTGAAGAGTTAGCCACAGAGTGGAGGGCTTTTCTGCATCATCTTGGACAGGAACCACGAACTTGGCACAGCAGCCAAGAGTGGAATGGCCTGGCATTTACTGACCTGGAGCGAGACTTTGAGCCCAGAAGGCATAGGTGAAAGCTAGTTGTGACTATGGGTGGGCTCTGGGAGCAATCTGGAATGGCAGGCTTGGGATCTGAAATGACTGGCTCTGAGTGCCGAGTGTTTGTTTCTTTGTGAGTCCCTCCCCCCACCAATGGTATAAACCATAATAAATTCACATAAAGATATGTTGTATGGTTTGTCTGATAGCACAAGAGACCCTGAGAGAACTCGGGTGACATACCCAGATGTCCCTTGGTGCAAGTTGTCACTGTTATCTAGTCAGTCTATTTAGAGCCATTCCCACAAAGAAGATCTGCTGCTTTCCCTCATTGCACTGTAATCAGTTGACAATAGTTTCTTGACCACACTTGGGGCCTGCTGTTCCAGTAAGTGTTTGTTTCTTTGTGAGTCCCTTCCCCCACCAATGGTATAAACCATAATAAATTCACATAAAGATATGTTATATGGTTTGTCTGATAGCACAAGAGACCCTGAGAGAACTCGGGTGACATACCCAGATGTCCCTTGGTGCAAGTTGTCACTGTTATCTAGTCAGTTTATTTAGAGCCATTCCCACAAAGAAGATCTGCTGCTTTCCCTCATTGCACAGTAATCAGTTGACAATAGTTTCTTGACCACACTTGGGGCCTGCTGTTCCAGTGAGTCTTGGACCTTCTTGTCTTTGAAACTTGAGTCCCTTCAGAATCTTTATTGTAAATATTTCCTTCATGAAAGATACATAATCCTTCACTGTTTTTTATTATGTTTATGAGTCTAATCATAACTATAGAGAGAAAAAGATATCAGATTACTTGAACACTTATTTTCCTTTATTGACATTGTTGAACTAATAAATACTATTGTTGACATAATAAATATATTGTTGAAATAGTAAACACTTTTTTTCTGACTTTATTATTTCATTCATTTCCAATTGAAACACTCAACACCATGGTGTTTTACGTAGGGGGCTATCTCAAAAACACCATCTGCCAACTGGCAAACCAGTCCTTTGTCTAATATAGTGATCCTGACCCTTTTTCCATGATGTTCCCTGAGGCTTAAGTGTTCGAATTATCCCATTTGGGTATGATTACCCCACGGTCACATGTTATCTACATTTTCACTAGTTTTGAATTTCCTCAATCTGCTGTTGCAAAAAAAAAAAAAAAAGGCTCTTTAGTATGAGAGCCTCCCTTATCTATAAGAATAAGTACTTAGAATAAAATTGGAAAATATATTGATTTATGAAAATGGCAGTCATAGGGTCTATGACTCTCCATCAATGGGCTTTTGGCTAGATTTACAGTACCAGGAACAATTTCATTTCTATTGAGCAAGATTTAAGTCCAGTTAAATAGTTATTGGTCTTTGCCAAGATACAAGTGCCACAATTGAAGCATAGGGGCATCTCCCCAGGCTGATTACTGTAATGTTCTGCAGTTTTTATAACTGGGAAGAACTGTTAACTTCTCGCCATTGGCATTTGCATAGCAACTTGAAAAAATTTGAGACCCAGCCCTGGTAAGCACCAGCTCAATTCCTGTAAGTCAGGTGACCTAAGAATGTGGTGTTTTCTGCAACAGAGTCTTGCTTTCAAGTTCTGAGGGGCAATAAAAGGCAAAGGCAACCATCTGTATTGTGTTGAGTGCCTCTTAGTCTCCTCTCACCATAAACTTCAAGGGAAATTTCCAATGCCTAATACTGGTTTCTTAGCTATTCTATGGCTTCTGGGAGGAGCTGTATTCACTCTCTATGTGGTAACTTCATGTGAAATATATTAATATAATTTTGATGAAGCTTATAAAACAATGTTTCCCTGTGATGTTTTCAAACTTCCTTTGTGTTATTTTTCTCTCCTCCCTATTTCTCCTTCTGTATCATTTCCCACCTCATTCTCAGATGAGTTTTCCACCATTGTTCCTCTGATGCATAAAATACTTACTCTTTTTATACTTATTATGTGTTTATTTGTTAATCCTGCTTTCCATGACATTTCTAATTATGACAATGATAACTTCTGGACCCTTAAATGTAAATAAGTGATTTTTAAATAATATTCAACAGAGCTTTCCGATCCCTCTAAACCTGTGAATTCCTTCCTCTACAGTAAATAAGATATTATTAGATTAGCATTGGTAACTCATGCACAACCAAACAACTGCTCGAGATTTTTCAAAATTCATACTATATTTTGGAAAAGAAGTGCTTCCTAAATGTTATATGTTGATCGCTTTGTCCCCAGTGAGTGTGAGTCATGATCTTGGAAGTTCATGAGACATTTAAGATGTGAGACGTATGTATTAGAACTTATGAGGCTTACCCTTAAAGATATTGCTGAGAGCTTCATGCACTCCTCTTTACCTGCTACATTGATATATTACAAATAGGACTATTATATGATGTGGTCCCACTAAGATATTCTATAGCATGATAAGCTCAAGGAAGTAGGACCAATGATTGTACTGAACAATCTGAAATAGTGAGACAAAATGTTCATTCTTCTTCTGGAGTGGAAATGATATTTATCAGTGATTTTGTTACAGTAAATAAAAGATAATTATTAATACCCTAAGCTATATCATTAAATGAAATATTGTTTATTTTGTCTATATCAGTAATTTTTAAGTTACTTTCTTAATAAGATCCTTTGACTCACAAAAAAATTTAATTTTGATAAATTCTATTTTTCTGTGTTTTGTTCTTTTATATGTTCATTAGTCACATGTCTTATGGTAAAATATGTCTTCTTAACCCTCAAATTGTGTTCCTTCCATCACTGTACTGGCCCTAATCTCCTTTCCTATATGCTTATCTGTAGACTTCTTTATATACAGCACACTCCCTCATGAGCAATAGTTAGTGCTTCCTCTCTCCAGGCCTCCTGAGATAGGATCCAAGTTATGTATCATGAAGCAAAGATGTTTAGTGGGCCTTCAGAATACTCCTTCTTTTCTTCTTTGAAAGCTGCCCTAACAGGGACCATTATAAATTTTGGGTTTGTACAAGTTTATTTCTTGCAGTCTAATGTATTCAAGCATGCTGGGCATAGTGGCACAAACCTTTCATCCCAGGATTTTGAAGGCAGAGTCAGGAGGATCACTGTGAGATTAAGGCCAGCCTGAACTATAAAGCTAGTTCCCGGTCAGTTGGAACTAAATGAAAAACCTGTCTCAAGATCCCCATGAAGAAGTAAATAAGCTAATACAATGAACAGAAAGTGAGGTACCAGACTAAAGTATTCAAGCATGTTGGGCATAGTGGCACAAACCTTTCATCCCAGGATTTTGAAGACAGAGTCAGGAGGATCACTGTGAGATTAAGGCCAGCCTGATCTATAAAGCTAGTTCCCGGTCAGTTGGAACTAAATGAAAAACCTATCTCAAGACCCCCATGAAGAAGTAAATAAGCTAATACAATGAACAGAAAGTGAGGTACCAGTGTGGATGAGGAAGCTATTTTTTGAGGATTGAAACAGATTATTGAGGTTTGGAAACTATCTTCCACTGCTAAGAATAATTCATCAAAATTTATTGTTTATTGTCCCATTATTCACATTATAGCCCAATATATGTACTCTTTTCAACAAATTTCTGGCAAATCAGAATGTTCAATAACTGTAATTCAGCTGATTACATAATAAATTATTATGTTTCATTCTTAGAAATTTCAATCCTGTAACTACATAGGCATTCTTCATCTTGTCCTCCACTTTTGCCATTTTGTGTCGAGGTTTGGAAACTATCTTCCACTGCTAAGAATAATTCATCAAAATTTATTATTTATTGTCCCATTATTCACATTATAGCCCAATATATGTACTTTTTTCAACAAATTTCTGGCAAATCAGAAAGTTCAATAACTGTAATTCAGCTGATTACATAATAATTATGTTTCATTCTTAGAAATTTCAATCTTGTAACTACATAGGCATTCTTCATCTTGTCCTCCACTTTTGCCATTTTGTGTAAAGATATTGGAATCAATGATAGAATGCCAATATATTTGTTATTTTGAAAACAATTTAAAAGTATCACATAAAAATTATCAAGCAGTTTGTCTCAATTGTGATTGATTTGTAGTCTAGCTCATGGTGATATTTTGTATCTTTCATTAAGCAGGTCACACCATTTGCTTTTAATGTGTTCTCTAAAGTTCTTAGTAATTTTATTTTGATTAAAAAATAGAGTCTTCTGGAGGAACTCTAAATTCAATTTTAAAGATTCATATTTGAAATTCTATCCTCTATAAACATTCTGTTATCAAATTCTGTGTTGTTTTGGACTCCAAAATTTTGTCCCAAGTTGATGGTGTTGTTTTGGGATGTTTTAGAAGGTGTGGCTATCTTGGAGGAAGCACATCACAGGGGACAGTCTTAGAGTGTTCTTAAGTCTTGCCAGTTCTTGAGTTCATTCTCTTGCTTTCTGTGCCTTCATGAAGATGTAAAGTATTGCTTCTGTTCCTTTTTCAGCCACCTCCAGCCACCATGCCTTCCCGCCATGATGGAAACCATAAGTTCAAATAAATTCCTCTTTCTATAAGTTGCTTTGGTCAGTGTTTCTATCATAGCAAAAGAAAAGTAACTAATACAGTAATTGGTGCCATAGAGTGGGCTGTTGGCTGTGAAGAACCTGACCATGTGGGGTTTTAGAGGAATGTGGAAGACTGGAGGTTTGGACTAGAAAAGTGGTTGATTGCTGTTAGCAGAGCTTAACAGGCCATTCTAGTAAGATCCTTACTAGAAATAAGGGTTTAAGCAGCACTTGGGATATTTTTGCAAAGAGTCTGGCTGGAGCCTACCCATAGCCAAAAACCTTGCCTGAGGCTAAGTTGAAAACCAAACATCTCATTTCTCTGACTCCAGAAATTTCAAGACAGCCTAATGTAGAAATGGTGGTGCAGCTATTAATCATGAATATTATGCAGATCTACAGTGAAAAGAGCAAATGGGGCAGAAAGAAATAGAGTTTGAATTGAAAAAGAGCACTAGAAAGATAAAGGTTGGAGCCTTGAAATATGCTGGAGAGGACCCCTTTGATAAGGAGATTAAAGTGATCAAGGAATGGCCTAGAGATATACACTTTAAAAATGGAGAGAGTGCCTCCAGGGCAAGACCACACCCAGTTAAGTCTCCAACTTGTGAAACAAAATGCTGCAGGGACCACTGAAGAGAAAAGCTTCTAAAATGGATAACACAGGCTGAAGTCCATTCCAAATTTGCAGTCAAACTTGGCAGTGTTGTTCACCTGGTGCTGGTTTTAGCAGCATGAAAACTGCAAGAGTAAAGAGCTCATCAGTTCTTCCTCTGAGGTTTCAGAGAGCCACCAAGGCCAGGCAGCATGCAGCACGGTACTTCTGCATAAAGAAGGCCCTGAGAGGCCATTGTTTGAAGCAATGAAGGTGAAGTTTGGTTGTCAATAGAGACACCAAGAAGACATTCATGATGCCAGAGCTGTGAGGCATCTGCCAAGAAGACCTGCATGCAGAGAGTAGTACCAACCCATGAGAGAGATGTATGTTGCACACAACAAAGCTGGAGAGGCTGAGCCATCTAAGACCTCTGAAAGTAAATATCCAGAAGTTGGATATGGAGTTACTGGATTTGGTGTTTGCCTTGCAAGTTTTTGGGTTTTTTTTTTTGGTCCTGTATTTTGTCACTATGCCTCTATTCCTCTCTTTTGGAATGGTGATGTGTATTAGGTTCCACTGTATGTTGGGAGTATAAAATTTGTCTTTTGATTTCAAATCGGCTTACAGTTAAGAGAGTGCCCTGAGTCTCAAAAGATACTTTGGACTGTGAACTTCTGAATAGTATTGAAATTGGTAATTGATAGGTAGAGAATGGGCGGCAGCGAGTGGCGCGGATGGAGAGCACGAGCGGATGGATGAAGGCACCGAGGCACAGATGGAATTCTCAGTGGGACACAGATTTATTTCGCACGGGCACCTTTCCCTCAGGAAGGGAAAGATGTCCATGAAGGGAAAGATGGAAGGAAAGGGAAGGGAAGGGGGAAGGGGGAAGGGGGAAGGGATGGGAGTCAGGGAAAGATGTCTGCTAACGGGTTGTGAGCTGGGACTTTACATATGGGGGCTTTAGGGTGTGGAAGGGGGGAATGTTTGGGGGGGAAATCAGGGAGGGGGAAGCAGGAAAAGCAGGTAGGATTAGGGTCTGGAAGTGTTTACTTTCTCCCTCTTAAGATAAGAGAAAAGCTGTTGTGATAAACAACTTCTAAAATCTCTGGTTATCAGGTAGAATCTGCTTATCCTGTCTTTGGAGGTCAGAGGAAAGGCAGGCTGCTTCTCAGCAGAGTTTGTTTCCCTTGACTTCAAAGGTCAAGGTGCTTATCAGCTAAGTTCCCTTTTTTGGGCTCCAAAGTCTGTAGGTCCCTGCTGGGGAGGAGGGAAGCTACTGCTGTTTGGAACCCTAACATTCCAGCTTTTTGTGTTATAGGATAGGGGGCGCCGTTGTCATCTTGCTACTTCTTGCTGGACAGGGTCGACGTGGGGGGTAGGCTGGTTTAGGGGTCCACTAGGCAGCAGGGGTTGTCTCTCCATGCATCTGAACAGGGTCCTCGATGGTCAACAGGCTCTTGTGTACATGCCGAGGGAAGGAAAGTAACAGCTGATTAAAATTAGTATGAGTTAGTTGTTGGATTCGGCCCTGAAAATATCTGAGGCAATAGAAAGCAGGGGGAAGAGTAAGGGCAGAAGCCAGGGAGTCCTGTAAAAAA
>NW_008328589.1:55411-70376 GCF_000622305.1 Nannospalax galili
GAGAGAGAGAGAGAGAGAGAGAGAGAGAGGGAGAGTGTGAGAGAGAGAAAGCAGGAAGAGAAAGGTTTGGCTTAGGTCACATAAAAACGAGAACGAGAAGAATCAGGCAACAAAACAAAAGCATCCTTTTTTTGTATTGCTGATTCGAGTTGAATTCCCAAACCCCAGGGCAGCGTCCTGTAATCGCTGGGTGGGGGTGGGGGGGAATACGAGTTTTACGTGTCCCTGCCAATAACCACAGTGTCCTGTAGTCAAAGGCAGGGTGGAACCTCCCACACACCTGTGTGATTTAGAGCGAGCAAAAACGAGTTAGGAGAGGTTCTGCAATGTGATGCATGACCAGCCAGTAGGAGCCAAAGTAGAAGGAAACAAGGTAGTGGGCCTGGAGGCTGAGATGGGCCGGGAATGGAGAAGAATGGAGAGGCCTAGATGAAGCTCAGAGTAGCCAGTGAATGGAGGGAGAGGAGAAAGAGGGAGGGAGAGAGAGAGAGAGAAGATGAGATGTTAGGGGAAGGCAAAAGATGGCAGGAGCAAGGAAGGGAAGGGAGCTGAGGTAGGGAAAAGGATTTGAGTGTGATGGGGAGGCTGGTCTGACTCCCAGGTGGGCGTGGACAGATACAGTAACTGTGCCGGGCAGTTCAACGGTCGCAGAAACCAGTGTTGTCCAGTGGCCGTGAGTGAGGTCCGGGAGTGACCGAATTTGATTGGAAAGGAGATGAAAAGAGAACTGGCAGAGAGTAGTGAAGGGGAAAGTAGTGAAGGAGAGAGAGGGAGAGAGAGAGCTGAAAGGAATGGGAGAGGGGAGAGAGATAGAGGGTGGAAGTGTACCTTAATGCCGAATTAGTGGTGTTCGCAGAGGCCAGTAACGACAAGCGAGTCCAAAAGTTTTACGTGCGAGGTCCCTTGAAGTAAGAGCCGGGTTTTGGCACCATCTGATAGGTAGAGAATGGACGGGAGTGAGCGGCGCGGATGGATGAAGGTACCGAGGCACAGATGGAATTCTCAGTGGGACACAGATTTATTTCACATGGGGCACCTTTCCCTCGGGAAGGGAAAGATGTCAGCTCATGGGTTGTGAGCTGGGACTTTACATATGGGGGTTTTAGGGTATGGAAGGGGGGGATGTTTGGGGGAGAAATCAGGGAGGGGGAAGCAGGTAGGATTAGGGTGTGGAAGTGTCTTCTTTTTCCTCTTAAGAGGAACTCTGCTTATCTTTGGAGGTCAGAGGAAAGGCAGGCTGCATCTATCTATCTGTATTCTTTATTAGCTTTCTATTAGGACAAAATAGGCACCCCACTCAAAGAAACTGTGGTAATTTGAATAAGAATGTTGCCCATAGGCTCCAAGTATTTGGACATTTTGTCCCCAGGTGGTAGTGCTGTTTTGGGATGTCTTAGAAGGTGTAGCTATCCTGGAGGAAGCATGTTACAGGGGTGGGCTTAGAGAGTTCTTAAGCTTTGCCAGATCTGGAACTGTTTCTCTTGCTTTCTGTGCTTGCTTGAAGATGTAGAGCATTGCTTCTGCTTCTGCTACAGTCACCTCAGGCCACCATGGCTCCCTGCCATGATGAACTGCAATTACCCTGGAAGTGTAAGCTCAAATAAATTCCTTCTTCTATAAGTTGTTTTGGTCAGTGTTTCTATCGCAGCAACAGAAAAGTAGCTAATACAGTATGGATAGATGTTATGTAGGTAAATTGATACATAGATGCAATGGACTTTATTGGTATGAGTGTCACATGTTCATGGAAGCTAAGCATGAGAAATATCAGAATTTCTGTCTGAAACTTTGAAAATATACAAAGCCGGTAAAATGGTGCAGTGAAGGTGTGAAGGACTCAGAATCAGTAATGACAATCCAAAACATGAAATCAGAATTCAAAAAAGAAACAGAAAAATAAAGAAAAGCCTAATTGACATAAAGCTTGAAATGAAAAAGTGCAGCAACTCCCACAAAAAGCTTAAGGGAAAGCAGTGAAAATCTTAGAGGAAAGTGAATGAAATGGAAAAGAATTGAAACCAAAGTTGGGGAAATGGTACACTCAACAAAGAAAATGCAAAATCTAAAATAAACTGGGAATGGACTATGCAAGACGTCTGGGATACTATACAAAAATGCCAAATATGAAAAAAAAAATAGGCATGGAAGATAGAGAAGAAACCCAGCTCATGGTAACAGAAAATATATTTTTTAAAAATATAAGAAAAATACCTAAATCTAGGAAAAGAGATAGCCATTAATAGACAAAAAGCATACAGAACAACGTGTAGAAAAGACAAGAAGAGAAATTCCCCATGTCATATAGTAGTTAAAAAACTATATGTATACTATATGTTCATAATGAAGAAAAGGTACAGAAAGCTATGAGGGAGAAATTTCAAGTTACATGTAGATAGACACATCACAATAATAGCTGACTTTACAATAGAGACTATGAAAGCCAAAAAGCTTGCACCCATGATCTATGAGTCATAAAAGAACATAGATTTCAGGCCAGGCTATTACTTCCACAAAAACTATCAGTTGTAATCAAGGGAGAAAGAAAAACTTTTCATGTTAAAAACAGATTTAAGGTATATGTGCCTACAAAACCAGCTCTCAGAGAATACTTGATAGAATACTATGGACTGAAGAGAAGATAAAACATTCTCAAAGGTCAGACCTGACAATATAGACCTTTAATTCCATCACTTGGGAGGCATAAAAAATTAAACACCAATCTTTTGTAATCAAGGGAGAAAGAAAAACTTTTCATGTTAAAAACAGATTTAAGGTATATGTGCCTACAAAACCAGCTCTCAGAGAATACTTGATAGAATACTATGGACTGAAGAGAAGATAAAACATTCTCAAAGGTCAGACCTGACAATATAGACCTTTAATTCCATCACTTGGGAGGCATAAAAAATTAAACACCAATCTTTCTGATGAAAAAGACACAAATATTCTCAACAAAATACTCACAAATTGAATGTAAGAACAAATGAATGAGTTTATCCACAATGATCAAGTTGGTTTCAACCCAGAGATGCAGGGATTACTAAACATACATAAATCAATAAATGTAACCTGCCACATAAACAGACTTATGGACAGAAAGCATATGCTCATCTCACTAAATAGAGAAAAAAGCCTTTTAAAAAAGCAGATAAAATTCATGGAGAATCTAGGGATACAGTGGACATATTTCAACATAATAAAGTCAGTATATAGCAAGCCCAAGCTAATATCATACTAAATGGAGAAAAATTTAAAGCATTCCCATTAATGTCAAGACCAAGACAAGGATGTCCAACTTCTCCATGTCTGTTTAGTGTAATACTTAAGATCTTAGCTAGAGCAAGACAAATGAAGAGTTAAAAGACATGAAAATTAGAACAGAGGAAGTCAATTTGTCCTTATTTGTAGATAGGTATATAAAGTTCCTAAAATTGCCAATGGAAAAGTCCTAGAGCTGATAAACACATTCATGAAAGTAGCAGGATATAAAAGTAATGCCACAAAATCAGTAGCCTTCCTATATGCAAGGAGATCTAGCATAAGAAACATACAGAAAAAACAATCAGGGACGATACCTAGTCTACAACAGCCTCAAAAACCATACTGACTTGGAATAAATCTACACAAGAATGTAAAGGACTTGTAAAAATAACTTTAAGATATGGAAGAAAAATGTTGAACAAAATACCAGAAAAGGGAAAGACTGCCATGCTCATCGATTGGTATGATTAATATTGTGAAAATGACAGTCTTATGAAAACCAATGTAAAAATTCAGTGCAACCTTCATTGAAAAGCAGCCACAATTTTCACAGAAATTGAAAAATCAATCTCAAATTTCAAATGAAAATAAAATGAAATGAGCATAGCTACAATAATCCTGAACAATAAAGGAACTACTGGAGGCGTTACCATTCCTAATCTCAAGTTATACTACAGAACACTAGTAATAAAAACAGCATGACACTGGCAGACCTACAAATACATTGATCAATGACATAAAACTGAGGAGACAGATTTAAATCCACACATTTATATCCAGTTGACTTTTGAGAAGGTACTGAAAATACATACTGCGGAAAAAAAATTCCATGCTGAAAAAATGGAGTTGGTAAAACTGCATTAATTAATCTTTTGTTGGCTATATAACTGGCAAAAATTTTCTCAAATTATGTGAAATGTCTTTTCATAATTTCTTTTGCTGGGAAGAAGCTTTTTAAAAATTTCATGATGTCCTATTTATTGATTTTTTCTTTAGGTTTTTATTGAATTTTTGTGATTTTCTTACAATATAGTTTGATGGTGTTCAGACACCCACCCCACCCCTAGCCACACCTCTCCACACTGCCACCTCCAAATTTAGTATATGTGTGTGTGTGTGTGTGTGTGTGTGTATGTGTGTGTGTGTGTGTTGTGTGTGTGTGTGTGTGTGTGTGTCCCTAAATATCCTTCAATTTGGGTCCATCAACTGGGCCCACCAAGAATCCCTTCCCTGTAAGACACTGTCTTCACTGCCTGCCCTCCAGCAAACATCAGTTGCTAAGAGTTCCTTAGGTTGAGATGGAATTTCTTATGCACTTCCTCATGGCTATGCCTAGACTTTAAGATTTTGTCTGATTTGAGCTTCCATAGGACTTGTGCATGTTGCCTTCAATTTGGGTCCATCAACTGGGCCCACCAAGAATCCCTTCCCTGTAAGACACTGTCTTCACTGCCTGCCCTCCAGCAAACATCAGTTGCTAAGAGTTCCTTAGGTTGAGATGGAATTTCTTATGCACTTCCTCATGGCTATGCCTAGACTTTAAGATTTTGTCTGATTTGAGCTTCCATAGGACTTGTGCATGTTGTCACCATTGCTGGGAGTTCATTGAGTAATTTACAAGCTGTCTGGAAGATTCTGATTTTTGTGGTCATCCACCCTCTTTGGCTCTTACAATCTTTGCATTTTCTCTTTTATAATGATCCCTGAGCCTTGGGAGGCAGAGGTTTGAAATAGGTGCCCTAATCAAAGATAAGCCATCTCCAGTCTCTGCACATTGATTGACCAATAGTGAGTTTCCCAGTTAATCACCATTTGCTGCATAAGGAAACATCCCTGGTGAGTGCTGAGAGATGTATTCATCTTACATGTACAGGTTGCATTGAAGATGTACCACTTAGATGAACATTTATTAAGATAGTCCAAATTTCAGCCAGATTCTAAAGAATGTGGTGAGAATTTCAATAGCCCTAAATGAAGGTGGAGGGAACACATATTTAAGAGACAGGAAACTGGTAACCAAAAGAAGAGACTGAAAGCAATAGCATTTCCTCAGGGAATACTGAGTAGTCAAGCCCATTTTCTAAGGGCTATAATATTCCAGTGAGAATTTGGCATTTTTTTGATGACAACAATAAAATGACCTAAAATACTGAAAATTCCAGGTCCTGAACAAACAATTTACTTGCCCCTGTAAAAACACTGTTGGACCACATCACTAAAGGTAGGTAGAGAATTTGGATGGTTCTTTAGCAGTGGGAACATACTGAAAAGTGGGAGTTAGAAAGAAACACCAAGCCCTGCAAAGGCTAGAAGCAAGAAGGAAAGTAACTAGGAAGCCAGCACAATGATCCATACCCTACTAGGACAAACATGTGGAAATGCAAGGGAACATACCAACTAAAACCACAGCCCATAGCTTTCTGAGTTTGCATTCTATCAATTGTGATCAGGGTGATCGATGGACTAAAGACTATTAATAGACATTTTTACCTTATTTCCTGCATGATCAAAGTCCTATTTAGAAAACTTTTATCAGTATCTTGAAGTACATGCTTTCATTTTCCCACTAGAAGTTTCAGAATGCTAGTCATATATTGAGTCCTTGGTTGATCTGAATTTGATTTTGGTGTACAATAAGAGATCCTGATCTCGGTTCATTCTTTTACATGGAGACGTCCAATTTTCCCAGCACGATTTGTTCCAAAATGCTCTCTTTATATGCAAATTTTTGAACCCATTGTCAAAATTCAAGGTGTTATGGTTGTATGGGCCAATGTTTCCTGTATTCTATTCCATTGACCTACATGTCTGTTTTGTGCCATTATCATGCTTCTTTTACTGCTATGACTCTGCAGTACAACTTAAAATCAAGTAATATTGTCTTCCTTCGGGATCACTTTAGCTATCCAGAATCTTTTCTGCTTTTGTGTGAATTTTAAGATTTCTTTTCTTTTTTTTAAATTATGAATGATAATGGAGTTTTAATTGGAATAGAATTGAATTTGTAAAATTTTTTTTAGGATGGTCAATTCCACAATATTAATTCTTCTAATCCATGAGCATGTGAGTGCCTTCCATCCTCTAGTGTCTTCCACAATTTCTTTCTTCAGTTTTTCAAGATTTTTTAATAACATGTTTGCACACATGTCTGTGTGCAGGTATGTGAATGTGAGTACAAGCACCACAGAGACCAGGACAGGGTGCCAGATTCCCCGGAGCTAGAGTTATGGGCAGTTGTTTGCTGCTGACTGTGGGTGCCTCTAACTGAACTTGTAGCCTCTATAAGAGCATTGAGCATTCTTAACTATTGAGAAATCCCCCAGCCAGTCTTCAGCATTTCAAAATTGTGATTTTTGAGGTCTTTCGTGTCCTCATTTAAGCTCATCTCAAGGTATTTATTTTTTGACTATTTTTGAATACATTTTTTTCTTGATATTATTTCTCAGTATGTTGTCATTGCTGCACAGGAAAGATATTGTTTCTTTTTCAGGTTAATTTTGTATTCTGTCATGGCCTGAAAGCATTTATCACTTCTAAGAATGTTTTGATGGAGTCTTTAAGGTCTCTTATGCATAGAATTATATTATTTACAAATAATGATGCTTTAATTTTTCAACATAAAATGAAATAAAGACTTATATTTAAGACCTGAAATAATTAAGAATGTATAGACTTTCCCATTGGAAGTCAGTTTTGAGTATGACACCAAAAACTGAGGAAGAAAAGTAAAGTGTGGCTTTGTCACTTTCAGTAGCCACTGCATAACAAAGGAAAAAGAAAACTACAAAAAAGACAAAAGGGCAGGAGAGCTGAGGACACGATTTTGACTCAATACACTTTAAAACATGTATGAAAGAATGCATGAAATCTGGTGGGGGCACTATGGGGGATGCAGATAGGGGATGGGTTCTAAATATGATTAAAATGTATTAAATGCAAAAAAATTCAATAAAGCATACTTTTGAAAATAAATTTCAAACTTTAAATCTCATTAAATTTTAGGATTCAACATATTCAAATAACTCATATAATGGAATCACAAAAATATAAAATAAGGCGGGGCATGGTGGTGCATGCCTTTAATCCCAGCACGTGGTGGATCTCTGAATTTGTGGCCAGCCTGCTCTACATAGTGTGTTCCAGGTCAGCTGGGGCTACAGGGAGACCCTGTCTCAAAAATAGCCCCCCCCCCAAAAAGAAAGAAAGAAAATAAGAACTCAATTTAAATAGGAAGGGATGATAAACTGTAAGTATATGAGAAAGTCCTCAATATTAATAATCATCAGAGAAATGGAAACTTAAAGTATGAGATATCAACTTACATTTATTAATATCAGTTTTTATTAAAAGTCAAGAAATTCAAAATATATATGAAGGATGGAAAAGTGAAATTATTTTACACTGTTGTTGCAAATATAAATCTATATACCTATTATAGAAACCAAAATCTTGGCTGTGATTTTTAGTGTAACTGGATTTGGAAGTAGCTAATTTGACAACTTCACTTTATCTGCAATTATCTAAAATATGAGGGACTTTCTTGATCAGTTTATTTGAAACTGGAAAATCTGCCCTAAATGTGAGCCCATATAAAAGGGTATGACAGACTGGAGCTTTTCTTTTTTGCCTGCTTGCCTCCACTCACTGGGGAATTCATTTATCCTGTTGCTATGGCATTTTTCTCCTGATATTGAACCAACTTCTTCAAATTCCAACATATTCTGGAGGCCTGGAAGATTTGCATGATATAGATGTACTTACATACATGCAGGCAATTCACTCATACACTTAAAATTAAAATAATATATTAAATATTTTTTTAAAAATGTACTTCAATCATCCTCCTCAATATAAAGTCAAGGAATTCCAGAAATAAGAAAGAAAATTTGGAAGCAGTCAAGATGAGCATTAACAAATAATAGAAATAATTGTTACAAACACTCACAAGGTAAAAAATAGGTAGTGTGCCAGCACTAGATTGAGAACTATTTGAGACTTATTGTTGCTGAGTGAAGGAAGAGTAGGATTTACATACAACGACTGGATGGGAGGACTAGACTCCAGTGGATGAATTTACACTGTGGGACACAGGTATAAACACCTGAATGACTAGGACTCAGCATGTATGGCAGAGTGCATAGGGTTCGGTGGGGGTTAGGTGGAGGCATGGATGGAGGAAGGGGGGTCTGGATTTGAGTGGCATATGTTTTATGAAATTTAAAATGCTCAATTAAAACATATTTTTGAAAAAGGATATTGTCTAATCTTTGTAGAGGGATATTTTTCCCTTTACAACAAATTATTAAACCTGTATGTGAGGTGTTCTGTGAAAGTACTTGATATTTACCTTTGAGGAATTCTCAAACATACTGCATATTATTAGCTTAATCACCAGACTCTGTCTTTGATATTTATGTATCTTCAGGATGAAACTTTTTGCCTTTTGCTATTAGCCACTAGTAATAACATTCTTTATAAAATTTTGATACTATTTTGATTTTTCATGTTTAAGGTTTGTCAATGCAAAATGGCAACTCTCACCTTCGAGGGAATAAAAGTTTACTCTGGAGCCAAAATTAGTGACCATGGCCTGAGAACACAAATATAGGTCACCCTAAATTTTTTGCTCCAATGTGGTAACTTTCATGAATTTTTTATAGTAACAGAAGAAAGAAGACAAGAGATCATGACACTTCTCAAACACACTGGTGGTGACATCAGAGAGCAGGGTTAAAGACAATGGGCAGAACTCCGCTATAGGCCTGAGATGTTATGGAATCCTTAGCTCTTGGGTTCATGGATGCTAGGATTCGGTTAATACATTCCAAAGGGGTTTATATGTTAGTCACAAGGTTTTAAGTCAGGCCCAGAAGTGGGCAAGGAATGGCTATATAGGGTGCTAAATTTAGCTTCAAATAAATTGTAATTAGGTTCTGGATTTGCAATATTCCAAAATCTCCACAGTCACTGAAGTTCTAATTAGTTGGTCAACCTTGAAGAAGATTGGTTTGAAGATTCATGCTTTTTTTTTTTCTTTTTCTTTTCTGGAAATTTTCATTGACAGTTATCCCTGTTGTCCAAGCATAACATTTTGTGCATGTTGGGTCACATATTATTAATTAAACATCGCAATGTCCTTCATAACTAGTAAAGCTTTCCTAGGATTTCATATAGATGATTCTGGGTTTAAGTAGTTCATCAGTCTTCAAGAGAATGGAAATCGCTGGTAAAGCCTTTAAAGAAAATTATCCTGTATCATATGAAAACTATTAGCTATCATGATGCAGATCTGATTTTACTCTCTTTATCAGACATAACATTTACACAGGTCAAGATTGTCTTTTATATTTTTATAATTTTTGGCAATTTTGGCAATCCTTTTTCATCTTAGCATAAGAGAAAGAATGTATCCACAAAAAATATCACGCTCAGTCACATAATATAATTTTTAAAAATTATTTATTTAATAACCACATAATTAGAAGAAGCATTTCATTACAACAGCATCGACATATTCAACAATAATTTACAGAGCTAAGATGCATCTCTTTCAAAATTGGCTGTAGATTTTTAGGTTTATAGTTGAATTAATACAGTTATACAATATTGTACTCAGTATAAACGCTATAAGACGTAAAACTAAATGAGGTTTTAAGCTTTAAAAAAGGTCTCTATTTCATTATTAAAATATACAGTTTCATACAGAAAAAATCATTTTTAATACAATTATTAATTTAGTAAATGATCTGTGTCAAATCTCCCTAACAAACCTGAAATACAATTATATACATAACTATCGTCTACTTTCTAAATAATTCTTGAATGCATTACATATGTAATGTATTTTTAGGATAATGTAAGTGCACTAACTATAAAGTTGAACATGTAATATTTGTATATGTATGATCATATTCCTTAAAAAATTATATATTCCATATAAATCATATTTTATTAAACTCTCTAGGCTTTGAACTTAATGCACCTAATCTTTTTGTATTTCTCAAGATTACATCACTCTTACAAATATCTACAAAAAACATGATTATGAAATATTTCCTGACATTTACTGAAGGAGCCATTCATTGTTACCTAGGAAACCTACATCGTTTGATTCTACTCTCCCTTTCTCCAGTTGAAATTTTAGTCTTTACCTGGATTCTCAGAATTCAAATTCTCAACAACCAACACTTAAAATCCCCCTTAAAATGCTGGTTCCAGAGCATACCTTAGTTCATATTTGTTATTTAATCATAAGGCCACAGGAAAACACAGAGATCTCTCCAAAGGAAGAGTGAGCATGAGGAAAGCTGTGAAATGCTGTTAGGTAGGCCTGTCCTCTGAGACAATCACTCATCCCACCCAATGAGTCATGAGGGGGAGGGTCTGAGGACAGCCAATGAGGGTACTGCGAAGTGCTAAGAACTTTAGGAACTGCTAAGGACGCTGGGGAAAAGGGAAGAGTCTCCATCTTGGTGAATCAAGCATGCAGACAGCTGGTGGACAACTAGTGGGCAGCAGATCCCAAAGCTTAACATAGGTGTGAAAACAGGGCCCATGGGCAATCATGCCACTGTATGTAACCCTTTCCCAGTGGTCATAAACTATACCCCCCCAAAACACAAATAGAATAAATAGAATATATTGTGTCTGTTTTGTAAGCCCTCAGGCCATGTGGCCCTAGGATCCAAGAGAGTTCCTGTGGGTTTCTCAGGGGAGAATTTGGCTCAATACGTGTAGACATACCAGACATAGCCGTTTTCTGGAATGTCAGTCTACAGCAGTGGTCTTCCCATGCAGACATGGAATAATGAAAGAAAGAATACGGGTGACCATTTTGAAATTTTAAGACTTCCATGTTTCATTCAAATTATGATTCTTTAGTACAAAGATGTGGTCTAATGTCTACATTTATGTTCGTCCTCATAATAACTAGTGAACATGCCTGTGATTTCAGTGACCTTGAGCAATATGTTAAATAATCATGTTATTAATGAAAGAATTGTGTTCACAGGCATAGATGTCAATGTTCTGTCATCAATGTCCCTTCAAATGATGACACAGGGTACAGAGAAAAATAATACAGATTATTGTAGAAATTTCATATTTCAAAATGCATGAGCATGGTTTGAACACTTGGGAAAATTATTATGACAAAACAGTTTTTCATAATTTTTAAGATGCAAGCTTTAATATTATAGAAAAACTAATGTGCTTAAGTTTAAAAATATTTTTTGTTATTAAAACTTTTCCATTTCCATACACCCCCCTCATACACATGCACTAATCTTCAGACACTGTGTTTTTCTCAGGTGGTGCCCAAGCCAACATGTTTCCCTCTTGCTTCCCATGCATATTCACTTTGGTTAATCTAGCACAATGTCTGCCAGCACTAACATTGGAAACTCAAAGGTTAAACAAGAAGAACTGACAATGCTTTTACAAGAGAGGAGAGTTATCTGCAGTACTGCTTTTCCTTTAAATGCTGAGCCGTCATCATTTTGTTAATTGAATTATTTTTCTCCTGAGGATATATTAGGACAAGGGTTTTTAAATTTTCTCTGGGATAGAAAGATGGCTCAGGGGTTAAGAGCATTGGCTTCTCCTGCAGAGAACCTGGGTTTAATTTCCAGCACTCACATGGTTGTTAATAACCATCCTTAACTCCAGTTCAAGGGTATCCAGTTGCCCTCTTTTAACTTCCATGGATATGCCACAACATAGATTCACTTAAACACATGCAGGCAATATACTTACACACACAAAATAGTAATAATAAAATATTTTTAAAAATCTGTCTTCCTTTCTGTAATGTTTCAGAGAAAGCTAGATAAATTGCACGTAGAAGTTTGTGCACATTTTCAATTAGGGATTAAATAAAGTATATATACTAAAAATTACTTTGAGACAGGTTCTTATGTAGTCCACACTGACCCTGAATTCACTATGTACCTGTTGTAGATAAATTTTACTTCTTGGAGGTGCAGGTTGCTTCCAGGTCCCCTGCCCTCACTTCATTACTGAACAGAGGTGTGAATTCTCTAAACAGAAGTTTGTAAAATCCAAAAGAGTATATTGGGTTTACTAACAGAGCAGGGTATGGGGGGTGATTACTTACAAAGGTGTGGGCAGGCATGGGCTTCCTTTGTAAACTGTGGCTGGGACCTGTGATCGCCTGGTGCCCTAGATGGTGACAGCCACCCCCTCTCTCTGACTTCCCCTGTCACTATCCTTAGTCCCTCTCCTGTGTATCATTTAGGCCAGCTGGTTGGATGGAAGACATGACCAACTCTCTGTTCCTCCCCTCTATTGCTGTAATAAAACATTCTGACAAAAACTGGTTTGAACAGGAAAGGTTTTGGGGGCATACACTTCCAGATCACAGTCATCAGTGAGGGAAGCCAGGGCAGGAACTTAATGTGAAAACCTGGAGGCAGAAGCTGATGTAGAAACTATATAGGAATGCTACTTAGTGACTTGGTACTTTGACCTGTGCTAAGGTTCTTATATCACCCATGAACACATGCCCAGGGATGGTACCACCCATGTGGGTTGAGCCCTGTCATATTTCTCAACAATCAAGAAAATTCCTCACAAACTTGCACATAGGTCAATGCAAAAGAGGAAATTCCACACTTGATTTTCCCTCTTACTGAGTGTGTCAAGTTCACAACATCCAACCAGGACAATAGCCATGGATGACACTGAGCTTCTGATTGTCCTTTCTTCATCTCTTGAGACCTCTGATAACAGGCATGTGCCTCCACTTGCAGGTTATATGGTACTTGGGATCAAACCCACTTTTTTTTTTAAGTATGCTAAGCAAACACTACCAAACAGACTACATCTCTCCAGCCCCTTTATTAAATAATTTAGGAAACACAATAACCTGAGGTCCCATGGCCCATGGTATCAAACATACTCAATAGCAAATATGCTTAGTTTTTAAAATTAAAGTGATAATTTTCCATAAACAGAAGCCAACATTAAAAAACTTCAAAATATTTATGCACACCTTCCCAATTTGGAAGTTGCTTTAAGAAAATGTTTGAGGTATGGAACCATTTGCATGGAAACCTAGATAGTCCTTTCTTCCAGAATATAACACAAAGTTGTTACCATCAAAGAGGATTCCCTATGTAGGTCAGGAACTCATTTAAATGTAAAATGAATGTAAATTCAAATTCTGAATAGAAGTCATCAATATGCTGCATGTTTTATGTTGTAGGAAAAAAAAGTTTAAAATAATGCACGTAGTAACTACTTTTAGAGACACTGTGACTGAATGCTAATAGAAATTAAAGAGAAGAATTAATAATTTTGGTTCATAATTTCAAAAGGTTTAGAACAAAGATTTTCCTCTGTGTTTCTAAGCCCGGGGGGAGACAGACGTCATGATTATAGAAAAATTTTAGGTACAGGGTCTAATGACTTGAATGCAGAGACATGGAAGGGTCAAGAGACCAAGCATATGCTTTAAAGATAGACTTATTGGAAGTAATTTTTTCAATCTTGGTCCCTCCCCTTAGTTTCTATACCTCTTAAACTAACGCCACCAATTAGAGACCAATAACGCAAAATACAGGCCTCATATGGAACCCCATATGCAAGTAATAACAGTATTCTTTCCTGTTAGCATATCTGATTATGTGCTCACACCGAATTGTTTAGACATATGAAGATAAGATATTTAAGCTGAAGATAACTCCAGTTTTCCATGAATGTGATACCTTTGATCTTGTAGATAGCTGTATTCATTCATCAGATAATGAGAAAACTATTTTGTTGTTAATATTTCCTCTGTTCAGTACACCTTCACATCAAGAAATTCAGAGACAGAATTCTAAGTATTCTGTTCTCTTGCCAACAAAAAGACTGTGGAAGTTGTCTTTTGTGGGTCAGAGAAAAGCCTATGCAGAATTTAAGATAACTGAATTTTAAGAAGTTATGTTAGCAGTCTTATTTCTCATCTTTTTATATAATCATTCTCTCTCTTTCTCTCTCTCTTTCTCTCTCTCTCTCTCCTTTCTCTCATTCACTGTGGTATGCTCATGACACAGAGGTCAGAGGTCAGCATTCAAAAGTCCTTTTTCCTTTTTTTCTTAATGTTTCTATTTATTATTTTCTTTTCTGTGTATGAGTGTATTGCCTGCACGTATGTGAGTGCCCCGGTGTTGTGCAATGCTGCGGAGGTCAGAAGAGGGCGTTGGATTCCCCTGGAACTGGAGTTAAGGATGGTTCGTAGCCACCATGTGGGTGCTGGGGCTTGACAATCGAACCTGGGTACTCTGTAAGAGCAGTCAGTGCTCTTAACTGCTGAGCCATCTCTCCAGCCCCAAGCCACCGTGTAAAGGCTTTCCTCTCTTGTTTGCAACTGTGAAGCATACTCCAGGCTAGATGACCTGCACACTTGGAGTGATTTTCTTATTTTCTTTCTCGTATCTCACCTAAACAGAGACTTTCCTCTCTTGTTTGCAACTGTGAAGCATACTCCAGGCTAGATGACCTACACACTTGGAGTGATTTTCTTATTTTCTTTCTCGTATCTCACCTAAACAGAGTTGACATTACTTATTACAAATTACAGTTTTGACAAACTCTGGGGATCACACTCAGATTATTAAATTTGCACATCAACAATTTTACCTACTGAGACATCTAACTGGCCCCACTACTGGGCACATGTAGTAGTTATAAGCAAAAGTAG
>NW_008328589.1:70726-72192 GCF_000622305.1 Nannospalax galili
CCAGGGTCTTCTGCAAGAACATCTTCTGTTCTTAGCTGCTGAGCCATCTCTCCATCCCCTGTGGGTGTTGATTTACACTGGAATGCTGAAGTAAAACACTATCTCAACTAAAAGATGTTCAAGCTTTGTATATTACAAAGTTATGCAGCACTGGCTCCAATAATTCCTGGATACCTTTTTCCACTGATTGTTTTTTCAGGTGTCTTTTTCTGGTTCTTAATTCTTCACATGTCGCATTTCATTTTTTTTGTTGTTGTTGCTGTTTTTTTTTGAGTGAGACAGGGTCTCCCTGTAGTCCCAGCTGTCCTGGAAATGACTAGGTAGATCAGGCTGGCCTTAAACTCACAGAAATCCATCTGCCTCTGCTTCCTATGTGCTGGGATTAAAGGTGTGTGCACCATGCCCTGCCCATCCTCACATGTTTATTTTCTAATTGCAGAGTCCTGGTATTTTATCTAAGGCAGTGACCTTTCATTTAGTAAATAAGAAGCCCTTCTTGTAGTGAGAAATCTGATCTCAATTTTTTTTTTTAACCAGGCATAGGAAAGTAATAAATTACTTGTACTGATCTGTTTTCTTGTTTTAGCCATTCGACAATTTTTCCCTTTAAGTGTAGTAAGTTACATTTTCTACTATATAATTGTCAGCATTTGAAGGTTGTTAAAATGTAACTCTTAATGAAAATTAGAAAATTTAAAACAAACCTGGCATGTTGGTATGTACCTTTAATCCCAGCACTCAGAAGGCAGAGGCAGGTAGATCTCTGTGAGATCAAGACCAACTTGGGCTAAATAATGAATTCCAGGCCAGTTGGGGTTACAACTTTGAGACTCTGTTTCAAAGGGATCATATTTTTTTTAAATAATCAAAGACAAAATTAAAATAGTTATCAAAAACAATAATGGCATTATCTATTCAGCTATGCAACAAATCAGTGTCCAGTCAGGATCAATTCCCACTGCACTATTGGTCAACTGAGTAAAAAAGCAAGTCCAATGTTCACAATCACTACTATAAAGGGACAGCACTTATTGGACTCTTTGGAAATGAAGAAATAATTCCTTCTACTTCAATACACAGAAAGTTGAATATATTCATTAACCATGAAAACAAAGACAAAAACTACTTTCCACTCCTTTGGAAAATTAATTTTTTTTGCTTCCCCATCTAAACGGGATAATATGTCCATACATGCCTTTGTTTACATATGTATGCATTATGAACCACATATGAGGGGAAATATGCAGTTTTCAAATTTTCTGACTTAATATGGTGTATCTACCTATGATCTATCTATCTATCTATCTATCTATCTATCTATCTATCCATCTCTCTATCATCTATCATCTATGAATATCAGATTTTCATTATCCATTCATCTATATTTGTGCAACTAGGTTGGTTCAATTTTCTTGCTATAGTGTATACAGCATTAATAAAATGGGAATACAAATATCACTATAATA
>NW_008328589.1:74192-75225 GCF_000622305.1 Nannospalax galili
TGTTTCCTTGGTTGTCTCCTTTGATGTACAGAAGCTTTTTAGTTTAATGAGGTCCCACTTGTTAATTCTTGCCCTTGTTTCCAGGGCTATTGGTGTCCGGTTTAGAAAGTCCTTTCCTACACCTATATCTTGTAGGTTTTTCCCAACGTTTTCTTCTAAGAGTTTCAGAGTTCAGGCTTTACATTGAGGTCTTTGAGCAATTTGGAATTGACTTTTGTTGAGGGTGAAAGATAGGGGTTTAGTTTCACTCTTCTACAAGTGGAGATCCAGGTTGCCAGCACCATTTGCTAAACATGCTTTCTTTCCTCCAGTTAATGTTCTTGGCCCCTTTGTCAAATATCAGGTGCCTAAAATTGCAATTACTCATATTTGGGTCTTCAATTTTGTTCCATTGGTCTATGGTCTATTTTTGTGCCAGTACCATATTGTTTCTATGACTATAGCTCTGTAATACAGTTTAATATCTGGTATAGTAGTTCCCCCAGCATTGCTCTTAGGTGCTCAGGGTTGCTTTGGCTATCCGAGGTCGTTTGTCCTTCCATCTTTTGATGTCTTCCTCAATTTCTTCCTTTAAGGAATTCAAATTTTCATTGTAGAGTTCTTTAATGTCTTTGGTCACATTTATTCTGAGATATTTCTTTCTTTTTTTGTGTGTGTGTGTAGCTATTTGAAGGGGAGTGTTTCCGTGTACTCTTTCTCTGTTTGCTTGTTATTGGTATATAGAAAGGCTACAAACTTTTGTAGATTAATTTTGTTGCCTGCCACTTTACTGAACATGTTAATAATTTCTAGTTTCCTGGTGGAATTTTTGGCATCTCCTAGATATCATTATCATCGGCAAAAGGGATGATTTAATCATTTCTTTTCCAATAAACACTCCTTTAATTTCCTTCTCTTGTCTTACTGCTTTTGTAAGAGTTTCAAGCGCTATGTAAAAGAGGAGTAAAGATATTGGACAGCCTTGTATGGTTCCTGATTTCAATGGGAATGATTCCAGTTTTTTTCAATTTAGAATGATGTTGGCTGTGTGTTT
>NW_008328589.1:78285-83416 GCF_000622305.1 Nannospalax galili
GCAGCCCCAAGATTTCCCAGGGAGTGGATTGAGTAGCTGGGTTGTGCTGGATGCAAAGGATCAGGGAGAGTAAAGGTAAGCCTCAGAGCCCCAGAAAGAGGCTGTCAGCCCCAGAAAGAGGCTGGTGGGTGTTGCAGGACCAGGGAAGTAGAGGGAGGTGAGGGTGGGGTCAGTACCATATGTGGTGCTCCTGGGTCCAAGAAAGGCACTCAGTTGGTCTTGGTGAGAAGGGTCAGGAAGCAGTATTGGTTCCCCAGGTGTCTGGGGCCCCAACACTTGGAATGGCGCAGGGCCCAAACTAGGAGTATAGAATGGCGGGGCGCGGGATGGAAGGGTGAATGTGGCTTGGGGAGTCCCGATGCAGAGGGCTGTCCTATAGACTTACCCCAAGAGGCCTGAGGATAGTAGTGCCTAGCAGATTTCTTAATAATAATCATTCTGATTGGTATAATGAGAAACCTCAAAATAGTATTGATTTGCATTTCCCTGATATTTTGGGATATTGAGCAGTTTTGTTTTGTTTTTTTTTGAAAACCTCTGAACACTTGAATTTCTTTTTCTGAAAACTCTACTCAATTATTTGACCAATTTTTCAAATGTTAGTTTTATATTCTTAGTATTTAGTTCTTGCTGTTCTTTGTAGCTTTATCTGATGTGTGTCTGGTTATGATTTTTCTCCCATTCTGTGACTGTATGCTCTGCTGAGAGTTTCTTTTGCTATGAAGGAAATTTTAAATTTTATATAGTCCCAGTTGTTGATATTTGGGCCTAATTCCTGTGTTATTTGTGTTGTTTCTACTCATAAAGTTGTTGCACAGATTCTGGCAAGTTGTTGCCTATATTTTGTTTAAAGTCTTAGAAGAGTGAAACGGCAATTGTATTTTAAAATTTTGATGAGTTTTATCAAAGTAATGCTAATTCATTGTTATTTATAGTAAAATAATGAAATATTCCTCTAACAAAAAAATGTTTAAATGACTTAACAAGATCACATAAACAATAAGTAGCAAATCCAGACAACTATTGCACAGTTGTTATGCAACACATAATGTATAATATTATGTTGAATTGTGCTATATTTTGTATCCTGATCTTTGCTCTCAGATAATACATTATCTGATTAACGTAGCTTAATTTGGAAAGTATTTTCCAAAGTGTTCTTAACTTACAAGTGTGTATGAGGATGTATGAGGATGTCATTTTTGGATCTTAACATTAGAGCTGTCTGTGCCTGTAAAGATTTTGCATGCTTTTAATATTGTTCCCAGTCTCCTAACAGGAATCACATTGATATCCTACTATATTTTAAATTATGAACATTTACAAGAATCATTGGCCTCAAAAAATAACACCTCCTGAGTGTTATTTGTGCTAAAAGCCTTCAGGTTAATTTTAATACTTTTAAATTAGAATACAAAGTAACAGGTTCTTTATGACGTTTTCATAATATGTCACTATGCCTTTTTCTTATGGTACCTTCCTCCACTGACATTTCCCTTACACATCTATAGCCTTCCCTCAACATTTAGGTCACATGTAACTCAATACTCTCTCATTTGCCTTTTGAGAGGGATGAGGTATAAGGAGAGGGAAATGAGGGGACAATGAGAGAGAAGCAAAACCTAGATTTTACAACTTTCTGGTTACTTCCTTAGAAGGGAAAACAAAGATCTTGATTCATCCATCACCCAAGTCACTTCATATCATTTGGTAACATCTATTGGAAACGCACAAAACAAGAATCCTAAGACAAGGCTGGAGACAAATTATACCACTCCAACTGAGTTCATATTTATTGGATTCACAGAGTATTCCCCATTCAGAGTCACACTGTTCTCAGTGTTTCTCATAGTGCACACGTTAACCATGGTGGAAAATATAGGCTTAATAATCCTAGTTAATAGTGATTCGGGACTTCAAACTCCCATGTACTGCTTGCTTAGCAATTTGTCTTTCTTAGACTTCGTCTATTCTACAGCAATTTCTCCGAAAATGCTGGTAAACTTCCTAGCTTCCAGGAAGAGAATCTCTTTCTATGGCTGTGCTATTCAGATGCTTTTCTTTGCATGTTTTGCAGATTATGAGTGTCTTATCCTGGCTGTGATGGCCTATGACTGTTTTGCAGCCATCTGTAACCCATTGCTTTATTCTATACTGATGTCTCAGAGAGTCTGCATCAGCATGGTTGTGCTGGCATATCTTGCTGGGAGTATGACTTCACTGGAGCATGTGTCCCTCATATTTAGGCTTCCGTATTATGCCTCCAATGTCATCAGTCACTTTTTCTGTGATATCCCACATCTCCTGGCTTTATCATGTGAAGATACCCACATTAATGAGCACCTTTATAATCATTGTCATCTCTTACTTCTGCATCCTGGTCACTGTTCTGAGCATCAAGTCTTCAGGAGGCAGAAGCGAAACCTTCTCCACATGTGCTTCCCATCTCACAGCTTTCACCTTGTTCTATGGTATACTCTTGTTTATGTACTTGCATCCCATCACCAGCAATTCCCCAAACATTGATAAGATAGTTTCACTGTTTTACACTGTGGTTTTCCCTATGTTGAACCCAATGATTTATAGCTTCAGAAACAAGGATGTAAAATGCCCTTCAAAAATTATTGGAAATAAAGTGGATTTTAAAATGAATAGGAATTCAAGTTGTGAATAAATGTCCAGGTTTAACTTTCTTTTCTGATAATATCTTCTCATTTTCATCAGTATGCATTTTTGTCATGAATACCTTTCCTATACAATGGATAAATTTACCACTCTAGGTCACTTTGGGTTATGTGGACATTTGATAATATTAATTCTCCATACGAGTGAGCAGGGACTACTTTTCCACACATTTACATTTTCAGGCACTTTCACCAATATTCTATTATTTCAAGTTCAATATTTATTACATTTGATCTAAATATTTGGCTATATGGCCTTAGTCATTTTCTTCATTTCTTTTTGCAATTATTTGCAGATACTATATATAATCATTACTGGTTTTTCATATTAATTTTATATTCTGAAATTTTACTGAATTTATTTATTGTAGCAGTCTTTTATGCATTCTTATTATTTTCTATGCATATGATCATTTTATTTATTTTATTTTATTTTTTAACTTTAAAACATTTTGAGAATTTCACACATGGGTATAGGTGTTTTGGTCAAATCCACATCCATTCCATGCCCTCCAACTCCTGATCGTGTCATTTGTAAGGATGATGACTTAACTATTACTTTTCAACATGGGATGTTTTTCACTGATGTCTTGTATAATCACTCTGGTTAATATTTTCACTGCTTTATAACGTATTAATGGCAAATATAGCTAACCAATCTCTTCCAGATATTGAGTAGAGTATTAACTATTGGTTTATGGTTTTACTGTGTTAAGGTAATTCACTTTTTTTTAAATTTTTTAATATTTTATTTATTATTCTTGTTTTATGTGTATGAGTGTATTGCCAACATGTGTGCAAGTGCACCTGCGTCGTCAGAAGAAGGCATCGGATTCCCCTGGAACTGGAATTATGGATGGTTGTTGGCCAACATGTAGGTGCTGGGAATTGAACTCGGGTCCTCTACAACAGCAGTCAGTGCTCTTAACTGCTGAGCCATCTCTCCAGCCCAGGTAATTCATTTTTAAAGTCCAATATAATTGACTCTTATTCATTCTTTTTAATAATATAAAAAGATATTTACTTTTAAAAAGTTCATTCTGATACCTGGATGAAAAAATTCAATAATTTCATTGTATATTCAATACTCCACATCATTAACTCACTTTGACACTCACAATATCACCCCCCACCAGAAAATTATTTCTTGTATGCTTTGAGTTTTTATTACTCTTATGATTATTTTTCAGCTGTCAGGAGTGTAAAATGAAAAAAAAAATAGTTCTAACCTACAATTGTAAATCAAGGTTTCTATACTCCATTTACACATTTAAAAGCTGCACAGTCCAATGTTTTGTGTGTAAATGTGTGTGTTGCTATGTTTTCAGGTGCACATGCATGTGTATACAGTGTGTGCACATGAATATGGTGGTCAGAGTTTAATGTCAGATGTCTCTTTCAATTGCTTCCTACCATTTCTTCTCTAACTATGGCATGGAATCACCAGTTCAGCTCCACTGGCTGAACAGAGAGAGCCCAGATCCTGCTGTCTCCACTGTGCCAAACAGGAGATTATAAGTTCAAGCCAATATGCTCAGCTTTTGTGTCTGTGTGTGTGTGTGTGTGTGTGTGTGTGTGGAGGGGGGGTGTTGGGTATCAAATTCAATTCTTCATAATTTTAATACAAATATTTTGCCTGTTGAACCATCCCCCTCATCTTCAAAGTCGTTTATAATCCAGAACTCCCAATATCGTGCACAGCATATTCATGAGAAAGTATTAAAATATCTTAATTCTTCATAAACTAAGTCAAGGTATTCTTCAACTGATCAGATTCTAATCTTTACCCACTGAATAATCCCCCTGGTACTCAAAGTTATCTATGAATATAGGGATGTCAAGATTTTGTGCAGAAAAATATTTAAATATCTTTTTAATTCTTCAAGAGTTTGGGCAAGGTATTCTTCAACCTGAATAGACTGTAAAGTTTAACTGAATAGGACAGTCTCTTCACTGCTATGATATTTACACCATCATTTGGTGTCAAGCAATGAAACACAAAGTTCAAAGCATTTAATGAAGATAGGCATGAGTAAAGAGATGTAAAGTAAATAACTAGATAAATAGCAAAATGAATACATGTAAAGATCCATAGAAAAGTCAGTAAGAAGTTATAAAATTAGACAGTGAAGTTTTATAGATGTAATGTTAGAATTGCAACTGTGATGCACCATCTCATGGCATAATTCTCATCCCATTCCTGAGACATTTTGTTCTACTTTGTTATTTTTTATTTATAAATCTGAATAACCTCTGGTATCTTGGTGTCAGATCATGTCACAATGCACATATACAGTAAAAAATTCTGAAAATAGTTCAAGCAAAAGAAAATTAAGACCTTAGAGAAATATTCAAAAATAAGAACATTGTTTTCAGTCCTTCAAGAAGAATAACTTTCCATTTCAAATACATATATATGTGTAGAGATGAGTATATACTATATATAT
>NW_008328589.1:84725-87732 GCF_000622305.1 Nannospalax galili
GCAGTACCTAACACCAACAGGTATATCTACAACACAATCTCTACACCTAAGGCTTAGGAAGCATTCTAGAAAAGGGACATAAAGATTTTAAGAGTAAGAGGACCAGAACATCTGCTGTATGATAATGTCTTGTAGACATGACAGGGAAGGGGCACCCAGTAATATCAACAATGTTGCCTAAACAAAGCTTGCAGGGGCTGGAGGGATGGCTTAGCAGTTAAGAGCACTGGCTCCTCTTGCAGAAGACCCAGGTTTGATTCTCTGCATTCACATGGTGGGTAATAACTGTCCCTAACTCCGGTTCTGGGTATCCAACATATCCTTTTGACCTCTCTGACCATTGCACAACACAGGTTCACTTATATACATGTAGGCAATGCAATCATATGCATAAAATAAATAAAATAACAATAATAAGGATTCCCTTGTACCCTAAGCGACCCCACTCCTGTCCCCCTTCTAGCCTTTGGGACAGGCCTGTTCCTGGCCTTTCTGAATCAGATCTTTGAACTACCTTCTTAGTCCAGACCCTGCCCACTACATCTTGATCCCCTGCAACCAGACTACTTCAACTCTTAAGCTTAGTTTTTTAGAAACTCCACAAGCTGATCCCACCCTTAACGTGGGTTTGTTCTCCTGACTGCCTAACACAGACCTGCCTACTACCACCTCAATTCAGAACCTAACCTATGTGTCTTGATTGCTCTGCACCCTGAACAACTCCACTCTTTTCCCACACCCTTTACCCCTTCTAGCCTTGGGCCAAAGCCTGCTTCTGCTCTTTATACCTCATATTTCTGGACTAGCATCCTATTACATACCCTGCCCACTGAATCCTGATCCCCTACACACAGATTAGCTGCATTCTCCAGCTTTAGGGCCAACTTATATCCTGCTAGTTTGCTAAACTCTTTCTAGGGTGTCCCTACCCCCACTTTTCGCTTGTTTATGCTCCTGAACTGACATCTAGAGATCAGCCTACTACCCTGCAAGAATCTGAAGCACACACCAACTAACTTTACATACGTGAGTAAAAAGCAGTCAAGCTGAATCAATAATACAAACATAACCAAACTTCAACTAAAGAAAGGCAGAATAGAACGATGTATAAGAAACACAAGACATTCATAGACACAAATAACAATGCAAACCCACAAGTAACACATAAAACCAAGTGACTATGCACTTCCAAAAGTCACCAGTCCTACAGAAGTGTATTAAATGAAAATGACCCAGAAGAACCCCACAATGCAGAATTTAAAAGAACAATCATAAACATGATCAAAGAACTTAAAAGCACAGAAACAACTTAAAGAACTCTAAGAGGATAGGCATAACACTGTGACTGAAGATCAAAAAAATAAAAATATGTGTCTGAATGCAATAACAAAAAGCAATTCAAGTATTGAAAAGTGAATGCACAAAAGAGATAGAAATATTGAAGAAAACACAAGCTGAAATGAAGATGGAATTGAAAACTCAGTAAGTCAATTTTTAATGAAAGGAGAAAGCCTCAAAACAAAATGAATGGAAGGAAAAACAGAATATCAAGACTGGATGACAAAGGTGAAGAATTGGACTGCTTAAGCAAAGAATATTAAAAAAAAACCAGGAATGCAACACTCAGGAAATGTGGGATAACGAAAAGACCAAATCTATGCATCATAGGCATAAAGGAAGGTGAAGAATCTCCAGTCAGTGGCATTGACCACATCATCAACAGGATTAAAAAAGAAAACTTCCCCAAAGTAACGTTAGATATATCTATACAGAAACAAGAAGCACATAAAAACAAATTACATAGGATCAGAACAGAAACATCCCAGAACATATGATAGTAAAAATACTAAATATACAGAACAAACAGCATACTGAAAGCTGCTAGAGAAAAACAAGTTATGTATAAAGGAAAACCCATCAGCATTACAGCTGACTTTTCACTGCAAAAGATGAAAGCCTAAAGTGCCTGGAACAAAGCATTTCCAGCTGTAAGTGACCATGGATGTCAACCTAGAACACACAGTTAAATGATCTATCATAGTCAAAGGCTAACAGAAAACTTTTCATGACACAAATATTCTGAAAGAAATCATGTCAAAACAAATCAGCCCTCCGGAGAATACCAGAACAATACAAAGGACCAAAGATAGGAATGATCATACTCATGAAGTTACAGAAAGAAAATAAAGGTAGGTAAAATTGTGGAAACATAAACTAAGGTCATGAACAAAAATAAATTATAGTGACAGTAACCAATACATTATTTTTTTTTTTGGTTTGTGAGTGTTTCTTGGTTTTTTTTTTTTTTGTCATTGTTAGTTTTTAAGAGGGTCTTGCTATTACCAGCATACATGGTACTCAGCAGGTAGATTTGATATCACAGAGATACAGAGATCCACCACAAGGACTGGGATTAAAGGCACATGCCACCATGCATGGCATAATAAACATTTTTTCAATACTAACTGTAATATCAATGCCATCAACTACCTAGTCAAAAGACACAGGCTATTTGAATGAATTAAGAAAGAAAATCCATCTTTTGCTGTCTTGAAGAAACTTATCTCGCCTTCAAGGATAGATACTACCATAGGGTGTAATATTGGACAAAAGAGAAACATTCCAATCAAATAGCACCAAGAAGCAAACAGGTGTTGTAATTCCAATATCAGACAAAATAGACTTCCAAATAAAACTAATCAGAAGAGATAAGAATGTCAATTGATTTTAATAAAAGGAATAATTGACCAAGAAGGTATTACAATCATGAACATATATACACCAACATCCAGTGAAACCAATTTCATGAAAACAGTACCACAGGACTATAAAACACAGACTAACTCTACTCAGTAACAGTGAGTGATTTCAATAGCCCACTATCTCCAGTATACAGGTCAAGTGGACAAAGAATAAACAGTACAACTCAAGACTTTGGAAAGGTAAGAACAAACCAAACCCAAAAGCAGAAGATGAAAAGAAATAACAAATATTAGAGCAATTAATG
>NW_008328589.1:87798-92119 GCF_000622305.1 Nannospalax galili
CCATCTCGCCTTCAAGGATAGATACTACCATAGGGTGTAATATTGGACAAAAGAGGAACATTCCAATCAAATAGCACCAAGAAGCAAACAGGTGTTGTAATTCCAATATCAGACAAAATAGACTTCCAAATAAAACTAATCAGAAGAGATAAGAATGTCAATTGATTTTAATAAAAGGAATAATTGACCAAGGAGGTATTACAATCGTGAACATATATACACCAACATCCAGTGAAACCAATTTCATGAAAACAGTACCACAGGACTATAAAACACAGACTAACTCTACTCAGTAACAGTGAGTGACTTCAATAGCCCACTATCTCCAATATACAGGTCAAGTGGACAAAGAATAAACAGTACAACTCAAGACTTTGGAAAGGTAAGAACAAACCAAACCCAAAAGCAGAAGATGAAAAGAAATAACAAATATTAGAGCAATTAATGAAATAGGTACAAAAAACCTAGAAAACAAAACAACAGAACCACCAGAAAGAGTAAATGAATCTATGTGTCTTTAAAGGTTAAACAAGAAACACAGACTACCTTAGCTCAATTAACCAAAAGAAAGAAGAAATTCAAATTACAAAATTAGAAATGAAAGTTTAAAAATCAAAACAGGCACAAAAAATCCAGATCATTATAAGGGAATACTTTACATATACTCTATTAAATTTGAAAATCTAAAAGAATGGACGAATTTTTAAATTCATGGAAAACAACAAGTTAAACCAAGAAAAAACCAATTACATATATAGAGCCATAAGAAACAAGGAAATTGAAACAGCAAGGAAGTTTTCCAACTAAATATTGCCCTGGCTCAGATGGATTCACAGCAGAGTTCCCTCCCAAAATTCAAAGACCTACAACCAATACTACTTAAATTACTGAAAAAGATATAAACAGAGAGATAAATCCCACACTCCATTTACAAAGTCAGTATATTTCTAATACCAAAACCACTTAAGGAGAAACAAAAAAGAAAACTATGGGCCCATATCCTTAATGAACATAGACACAAGGATTATCAACAAAATACTCACAAACCACATAAAAACACACATATAAAATTATATCTACCATGACCAAGGCAGATTTATTCCAGAGATGCAGGAACAGTTCAACATATGTAAGTCAATAAATGAAATAAATAATATAAATGGACTTAAATACAAAAATGGTTAATTCAATAGATACAGAAGAGGCCTTTGACAAAATTCAACATGCGTTAATGTCAAAATTCCTAGAGGAAATTGGAATGGAGGAAACTTACCTCAATATAATTGTAGCTATATACAACAAACCTACAGCTAATATCAGCCTAAATGGAGAAAAGCTGGAAGATTCCGATTAAAATCACTCTCTCCACTAATGTCCTATTCACAATAGCCTTAAAAATTTCTAGGAATAAACCTACCCAAAGACATTAAAGATATCTATAATTTAAGTTTAAATCTTTAAAGAAAGAGATAGGTGGGCTAGAGATTGTTCATTGGTTAAGAGCACTAGCTGATCTTGCAGAAGACCCAGGTTCCAACATCAGCACCCACAGGGCAGCTAACAACTATCTGTAACTCCAGTTCCAGGGGATCCAACACATTGTACGACATGGATGCACTTACACACACACACACACACACACACACACACACACACACACAGGCAATACACTCATACACATAAATTTAAAATAATAAATAAAAAAATTTCCTTTTGGGTGTTTAAGGCCATACAGTTGGCCCAGATAAACCAATTGTTCCTCAGGGGTCACATGGGTTCTGGAGGAGCCCCTGACTCCCTTCTTTTACCAGTTCCATCTATGTGAAGATAAGTCAAAGGTCCTGCTCAACCATATCTGGATTCACTTGGAAGCATGAATGAGTTGTTTCCTCTGAGTTGACCCTCCTCTTTGTAGACTGGATACTGGTTCAAGTCCACCTGTGGGGTCTCCATGTCCTCCTTGAACAAGAGGACAGGTGACTAACCACAGTTACAGGACATTTTGAGAGATGCTCATATGTCCCCTGGAACTAGTCGACCTAGGAGGGAAAGGAGCAAACACTGTCCTTTATGTCTCTCTGACCAAATTATTATAGGCCTCAAAGTGTGTCTGTTAAACATCCAAGAAGGTTAGTTCCACCAGTCTGGTACTTTTAATTACTGTGTGTCATGTAGATAAATCTTGGGCAAAGACCAATTGTTCTCAGATAAACCTTACCTAGACATATATGTTTTGAGCTGCTGTGTATAATTTGTCAGTAGGTTGTAGGAGTAATATGGTTCTCTTTGGTTTTCAAAACTAGCTAGGCATTATTTATCTCTCACATTGTCTCTTAGAGGTATTTCATGTATAATACTGTTACATGACTGGAGAGGTCATAGATCCTAGAGAAAAATCTCCCTTTGTCAATGTAATTTCTTACTGTGTACTAAATATGAATCTTTATATTTTCAGATGAGCATATTACTCACCATTCATCAAAGAAGCTATGGAAACTATAAAAGAGTTTTGTAACTGATCACACACAGAAAATAAATGTCTGAGAGACACCCAGCCCTAAGTGGCATATATTCAGTGGAACCACTACATCTAAGTCTCATGGGACATAGTGAAGCAGGGGGTAGAGAATACTAATACATCCCTCAACTCCATCAGAGTTCACTCCTAGTGCAGAAAATAGTAAAATTTCTTATATTTTCTTGACATATATATATATATATGTATAAAAGGTATCATATTTTTGAAGCCATTCAGCTTATTCTAATTTTTCATTAGTGTGTGAGAACGAACATAGGACTACAGACCTCTTTAATTTTTTTAGTATTTTAAAAAATATATTTTTATTGAGCTTTTGTACATTTCATATAACAGGTCTTATTCAAAGTCAGACCTCCTTCCACATCTGTGCCCCAACCAGCTCATGAAATCTCATGTATTCCACCATACATGTTAAATTCCATTTGGTCAGGCATTTATATCCAGAAGTGCTTTGGAGCAAGTGCAGTTTACTCAGTCTCTATAATTTTTAAATTTTTTTGTTTAATTTTTTAATTTTATGTGCACGAATGTATTGCCTGCATACATGTATGTGCACCCATGTTGTGCAGTGACTGAGGAGGTTAGAAGAAGAGACAGGGTTCCCCAGGAACTAGAGTTAGTATTGATACTTAGCTGCTGATATACATTTTAAATAGCTCATTAGGAGCAATATTTACATCATTTCCTTGGAAAATTGGCAGAAGATAATTATTGATGTAAATAATTTTATTCCTTTAAAGGTGAATTTTGTTTGCTAAAGCACATTAATCTATTAAGACTACAAGACTATAATTTTATGCTTAAAACTATGTATGTATTTGGATATTTATACATGTACCATATATACATATATTTATACATATACATATATCCAAATACACACACACACACACACACACACACACACACAAGTTGTTCACATCCAAGGACAAAATCAAGAGGAAGTCAGGAAGCCTGGAACAAGCAGGCATAGGGCCTTCTCAAACCTCAGCTACTGCAGTGGTTTTCCTTCCCAGCAAACACCAAATCAGGAGATAAAGTGTATGTGTAATTGTTTTGAATTTCTATGGGCGAACTGCGCTCTCTCTGGGTGCAGGGTGCACTCACTCCCTGCGGGTCCGCAGGCTTTCCCAGCGGCTGCTTTGGGTCCCGTCTCTGGGAGTGAGAGCAGCTGGTGGCTGTCGTAACTTCTCTGGTGTTGGGAGCTTGCTCTGCTACTGAAGCATTGTCCAGCCGGAATCCCATCCCTATTACACCCGTGTACCTTTCCTCAGGATTGCGGGGTTCCTGGCCACTGAACCCCACAGGGAAGAGGCACGAGGACGGCGAAGCTAGCGTGTCCTTGGGTCGGTAACGGAAGGTGCTGCCCTCCGGAGGAATTAGGTGGCCTGTACACAAGACTCAAAGGCTCAAGGCTTAGTTTTAGTCTGTACAGCTTTATTATCTGAGACCCAGTTCTCTGATATCTCTGATCTCCCTGAATTCCTGAGCCCGGTTTCCCTAGATTCCCAGTTTCCCTAGATTGCCGGCTATTGAGAGAAGACTAAGATTTTTATACCATGGGGGTTGTGTTAAAAGCCTTGGCTGCTAGATGCTTTTGCATGTGAAAAGTGGGCTTCTGCCAGACAGTTGTCTGCTAGGAATTTACAGGAAGGTATGATACCTTTTCAGAGTCAAAGGCCACATTAATGTTTAGGGCATTCATGGCGGATACCTCAAAAGGAGAGGCAGGAAAGATGCCGGGAAGCACACTGTTATGTAAAGGAGCCCGCAGCACATCCC
>NW_008328589.1:93549-95486 GCF_000622305.1 Nannospalax galili
TCACTATTCCCCTTCAGGTAGCCCTGAAACCCTGCCCTGGGTTTCAGGGAGTCAGCTTCTGAACAATGAGCACAATCACTCTTAAGTAGCTGGCTCCTGTGAAGAACTTAGTTTGTATTTATTATCCAAGGACAAAATCAAGAGGAAGTCAGGAAGCCTGGAACAAGCAGGCATAGGGCCTTCTCAAACCTCAGCTACTGCAGTGGTTTTCCTTCCCAGCAAACACCAAATCAGGAGATAAAGTGTATATGTAATTGTTTTGAATTTCTATGGGCGAACTGCGCTCTCTCTGGGAGCAGGGTACGCTCACTCCCTGCGGGTCCGCAGGCTTTCCAGCGGCTGCTTTGGGTCCCATCTCTGGGAGTGACAGCAGCTGGTGGCTGTCGTAACTTCTCTGGTGTTGGGAGCTTGCTCTGCTACTGAAGCATTATCCAGCCGGAATCCCATCCCTATTACACCCGTGTACCTTTCCTCAGGATTGCGGGGTTCCTGGCCACTGAACCCCACAGGGAAGAGGCACGGAGACGGCAAAAGCTGGTGTCCGTGGGTCGGTAACGGAAGGTGCTGCCCTCCGGGGGAATCAGGTCGCAGGTACACAAGACTCAAGGCTCGGCTTAGTCTGTGCTTACAGCTGTATTCTCTCTGGGACCTAATCTCTGGGACCTAGTCTCTGACCCAAAATCCCAAAATCCCAATATTAAGAGAAGGCTAGGATATTTTATACCATGGGGGTAGTGGTAAAAGCTTTAGCCGATAGGTACTTTTAGGATGTCCCATTTACATGTGGCGGTGAGCACCTGCCAGGCTGCCAGACTGTCTGAAAATCACACAGGAAAGGCTGACAGTTTCCAGAGCCGGAGGCCATGTTTCTGTGATGGCTGCTTCAAAAGATGAGTCAGGAAGATGCTGGGAAGGCACCCTGCTGAAAAAGGAATCTCTGCTTTCCTTCAAATCCAGATTTATTAATCCCAAAATGTGATGAGATATCTACATTTATATTCATCTTCACAGTAACCAGGAGACAAGCCTATGACTTCGGTGACTTTGTCAGATTTTGAGGAACATCTTAAGGAATCATGTTCCTAATGTGAGAACAGCATTTATCAATCTGGGCATTACTGTACTGTCATCAGTGTCCCATCAGGTAACAACACAGAGAAAAGGTAGAAGTAACAAGGGTCTCTGTAGTAATCTCATGTTTTAAAATGCCCAGGCAGGCCTTGTTCAGCTGGGAAAAATTGTCATGAGAAACTACTATTTTTACATCTTCTATAATGCAAGTTTTTATATTGTATAAAAGTAAATGTTTTAAGTGTTAAAATACTGCTATATTATTAAAATTATTTTCAAGAGTACTGGCCAGGGAAATATGCTTTTGAATGAAGACATTCTAGAGGTTGAAATCCCTACAATCTATGATGTATCTTTAGAATGAAGACTTTCTCTAGAGTGTGTGCAATGATCTGCTTTGGACTGAATCCAGTGGATATGTTTTATTATCTTTGTCATATTTCTGAAAAGTTCTACATATATTTGGTAGCTATAGTCATGTTAGTTATAATCTTAACTATTTTCTTTTGAGTATCTTATGAAGAAATGTATATATTATATATCATGAGAGATAGCTAACAATAACATTACAATTCTGAAATCACAGTGGCTTAACTTGGTGAACTTGTGTACTAGTCGAGCAGACGTTACATTTTACAAGATATGGAGTAAATGTAACATATTTTCATTTAAGTTCTTTATTAAAGAGAAAAAAGGAAAGGAAAACAAAGGGGGACAGAGAGAGGGAGACAGCAAGAGAAACACTTGTAAAAACAAGTTTGAATGGCGACATTGAGCAGTGTATAAACAAATCAAATGTCTTTACTAGCCTTTGGGTTATATGTTAAATGGGTTATTCAAGTTTATCTACATGAGTTTATTCCATT
>NW_008328589.1:95700-99000 GCF_000622305.1 Nannospalax galili
TTTTCTAGAAAGCTATTTTGGTAAACATATATTTATGGTTATTGACCAAGTTAGCTGAAATGTTTCATCAGATAATTTGTACTGAATAACTATTTGTAATTTCAAAAGGAACGACAATATTTGACTATTGTTTAATGGCTGATTTTTAAAGTCAGTTCTATAATTCATTCTATCAATCTTCTTTGTGTTCATGTAGAAGTACTTAAAATGTAAGGAAGATATTCCTTTTTGCAGTCATTTCTTATGCTAAAAGATACTTGTGAGGATATTTTTGGGAATATAAGTAAAAGCACACTTTCATTCATTAAATATCTGTAATGAGATCTGATTTCTCTTGGGAATCAATAAGACATAACATGGTTAAGATAATTTCTGATGATGCCTCCTCCGCTTTCCCCAAGGCAAAAGTAATAATTAAAGCTTTCAGTGGGATTCATTACAAAAGTTTCAGAATAGTTTGAATACCTTCGCTCTATTCTCATTGTTTATTTTCCCTGAATATAGTCATTATTTATAACACTTTGCCCTTTAGGAAATGACTGCTTCTCTGTGCATTTAGTTCAACTTAAAAAATGTGTGAAAGGCTGTCACTAACGAGACCCTCTGGATATTCATTAGGTTAATGTAGTTCAGAGAGTGCTGGCATCAATGTTAACTGGAATGTGCAGATTAAGAAAGAAGTAACAGTGCTTTCAGAGCGGAGGAGAGCCATCCAAAACACTGCATGTGCATTTTAATGCTCAGAGGCTATCATTCAGTTACTTCCATTGTTTTGCACCTGAAGATTTATGATGACAAAGTAATTAAAACCACAGAACTTCCTTTATGTAAATATTTTTCAGCAAAGGCTAGATAAGTTACAGCAGAAGTATGTGCAGTTTCAGTTGGAAATTAAAATTAATTTACAGGTGATTTGTTTTGTTTTGTTTTGTTTTGTGTTGTTTTGTTTTGGTCAGTCTGAGACAGGGTCTCTTGGAACCCAAACTGGCCTTGACCTCACTATATATATAGGTGAGGAGGACACTGAATGTCTGATCTTCGTTGGTCCAACACCTGAGAGCTTGGATTACAGGCCTGAGCCACCAGTGCAATTTGAAGAACCATGTTTCTTAGGTATGCTAAGCACACATTAGCAAATCTTCAGCCTCTCAGGGTACAATATATGATCAAGAATAATAAGCAGTACCTTTACTTCAAAATATTGTAAAAGACACTATTGCTCAGTCACTAGCTTTATATAATATGTTAAAAATTCAACAACAGCTGCAGTTGATAAATATAAACAAAACAATTATAAACTACATACAGAGAGCCATGTAAAAGATTTATATGAATATTTTTGGAAATTGGTAACATTGATTAATAAATCTATAAGTGTGAAAATGAGTTCCATTTCTCAATCCTAAGGAAATTTAATTTTTTAGCATAATTTTTTTTCAGAAAAAAAATTTTTTTGGTCTTTTTGAGACAGGGTCTCCCTGTAGCTCCACCTGTCCTGGAACTCACTATGTACACCAGGCTGGGCTTGAACTCATAGAGATCTACCTGCTTCTGCCTCCAGAGTGCTGGGATTAAAGACGTGTTCCACCACACCCAGCTAGAAAAAATATTTTAATAGATATTTAAAGCTTTTATAGTTAAAAGTCTAAGATGTCATTGTACAATCCTAAGGAAATTTAGAAAGACCCTAACCTTCTTGGATGTTTAACAGCCATACTTTGAGGCCTATACTAATTTTGTCAGAGGGACATAAAGGACAGTTTTTGTTCCTTGCCCTCCTAGGTCAACTAAGTTCCAGGGGACTATGATCATCTCTCAAAATGTCCTGTAACTTGTGAGTCATCCATCCTCTTGACCAAGGAGGCCATGGAGACCCTACCAGATGAACTTGAACCAGTGTCCAGTCTACAGAGAGGAGGGTCAACACAGAGGGAACATTTCCTCCATGCTTCCAAGCAAAGCCAACCATGGTTGAGCAGGACCTTTGACTTATCTTCACATATATGGAACTGGTAAAAGAAAGGAGACAGGGGCTCCTCCCAAGCCTATGTGACCACTGAGGAACATATTCTCAAATGGCCTTAAGAGTAAAAATAAACTGGCTTATTGGGCCAACCGTAGGGTCTTAAACACCCAAAAGGAAAGTATAACTAAAGATTAAAAGGGTCAATATAATTTTTTGAGTACATGTGTATAGCTAAAGGCTACATAACAAGAAACAATGCCAGACAGGAGATACTTTCCTTCGAGTTGTTGTCAGGATGGCCCAAGAGACTCCCAGACAGTAAACCAGAATAAACCTAGGAAAATGAAGAACAGATCCCAATCTTATCTAAAGGAATATTGACAACTGATTGCTGCTAGATGAGGAATAGCTGATCTTCCTAAAACAAGGGTCTCTAGATAGGCTGACTAGATTCATTGGATGGACAATTACTGGAGAACGGCTGTGGGTGCCGACAACACAGAGGACAGTAACAGGGATGACAGAGTATATGGGCTCCAGTGGCGGGGGGAGCTATGGGAGGGTTCCATTTGAGGAGTGGGTATATAGATGAATAAGAATAGGATGGTCTATATGATATACACAGAAAAAAATCAACAAATAAAAAATGACATATTTGAGAAAGCATAAATATTTACTTCATGTTAATTAGTAGAGGTGATAAACATTACCACTGAAATCTACCTGAAGACTTTATATCCATACTCAGTTGTCAAGGATCTGAGTGTTACTGACTGGGACTAGTAATAATCAGATAAAGAAAGATTAGAGACACATGTACAAACACTCAAGTGTTAGTAGCATTAAAAAATGAGTCTTTCTGTAAGAAACAGTATATTTTAAAATGAAATGGAGATTTTTTTAAAGGTTAAAAACTCATTCAATGTTATGTCTTCCAGGGCTTATACTGAGTTCAATATTGTATAACTGTATTATTTCAACAGCAAACCTAAAAATTTTATAGCCACTTTTGAAAGAGATGTATCTGTGCTCTAGAAACTGTTATTGAGTATGTTAAAGCTATAATGAAATGCTTTTTCTAAAAAACAAAACAAAACAGATATACTCCTATGTAAAAGGAATTCCTCCCTTTGAGATCTTGTTTGGGCGACCTTCACCGTTTACTCCCCACTTAGGGGAGGAATGCCTGGCAGAAATATCTAATTACAGCCTTTTACAGTCATTGCAGGCTCTACAAAATGCTCTGAGCCAGGTACACGGGCTAGTGCAGGAGGCTCATGAGCCCAGTCATCCCTCACTGACCACTGAACAGACAGATCTGGAACCTGGTGATT
>NW_008328589.1:100319-102455 GCF_000622305.1 Nannospalax galili
TCCCCTTTCCCCACATCCCCTCCAACATTTGGCATCATTTGTTCTCTTGATCTTAGCCAGTCTGACTGGAGACCCCATGTTTTTAATGATGACACATAACTATACATTTTCATGAGATTATTTTTTCAGCAAAGCAGATTTCTAAGAAGTGTGAAAACATTCTGAGTTCAGTAATATTATCTCCACCTCCTGTTCCTTTGTGTTCCGTGACCCATAGTTGTAGAGATTCCACTGTAAATGTGCCATGTAGGACTGAGCATCACTCAGATATACAGTCTTTGTGTGTGACCAGTTGTGAAACTCTACAGGGGGGAGGGGGACTAAAGGGACAGTCTGCTCATGCACAGTTTGTTCAATAACACAAATGAAGAATCAAATTAGTGTTGCAGCATCAGTCATCATTCGTGAACTTCACACCTGGCTGGAAGGCTTATCATTGAAGAAATATCATAATAAACCAAGAAATATACTGATATTCATTGAAATTTTCTTCTTCATTAGTACCTTTTTCATTTTACCTTTTTGCATGAGTGTATTTCTCATAATTCAAAACTATTTTAAGAGGTATTTGTCAGCTGCAATCACAGTGTTAATTTATTTCACAGAATTGGTCACATTATGCAGCATTGTGATTCTTATTTTTTTTTAATTTTTATTGAGCTTTTGCACATTCCACGTAACAGTTGTTAAGCAAATTTAGACCCCTCCCCATCCATGACTCCTCCCCCACAGCCAAATCTCATGTGTTTGGCATACATGCTAAGTCCTATCCAGTCAGGCATTTGTACCCAGATGTCCTTGGGTACAAGTTTATTCACTGGAGTCTAGTCAGCCTGTCTAGAGATCTTAAGGAAGATCTGCTCTCCCTCACCCCTTACTAATCAGACTCCAACAGTTCCCAGGATAGGGCTTATCATTTGCACATTTCCCTTGCTGCAATTTGAGTCCTTATCTGGTTAAGTTGGCATGAGTCTTGTGCTTGATGTCACCATTGCCTCAAGTTCACATGTACAAGCTTCTAGTGGCCCGAAAGCCTCTATTTTCCTATATCTAGGACCAACCCTGGCTCTTACAATCTTTCCACCTCATCTTCTGCAATGGTCCCTGTGCCCTGGGAGGGTAACTTTTAATACAGGAGTCCTATACAGGAATTTTGCCAAATTTTCCCTGTCTCCTTCTTGTGAGACCCCCACGCCCTCTGAAGAACAGAACACCTTCTATTTGTGTTTTTCATAGTTTAAGACATCAAGGAGAGGATGACTCACAAAGACCTGAATTTCCACAGGCTTTTTCTTCCCCATATTTCAAACTCACATGCCATCAGCAAGCCCAGCCCACAGTCTCCTTCAGCTTTTTGCATGCAGTTCATGTTCACCCACAGTTCTGTGGCTCCATTTCCAAAACGGGGATGGCTCCTCCATTTTTCCCCAAGTGCACTCAGCATTTCTCACCTCAGCTTCTCTAACTTGCCCCTCTGAGTCTTTGGACGTTCAGTTCTAGCTTCTCAGAGGATGCCTATCCAACACAGGGATACACAGTCTGCATCCATTTAGTCTCTAAAACTTACCCAGTTGTGGCCTTCTGTGTGTATCACACTCTGATGCATAAGGAAGCTTCACTGGTGAGAGTTGAGGGGTTCAGTAATATTATCTCCACCTCCTGTTCCTTTGTGTTCCGTGACCCATAGTTGTAGAGATTCCACTGTAAATGTGCCATGTAGGACTGAGCATCACTCAGATATACAGTCTTTGTGTGTGACCAGTTGTGAAACTCTACAGGGGGGAGGGGGAATATTGGGCACTTGGAATGGGCTGGGAGGTTGTGTGTGTGGAGAGAGAGAAGAGATGAACGGAGTTTGGGGGTCTAAGGAAGTAAGGGGTAATGTGTTGGCTAGGGAACCCCTTGAGAAATGCACATCCAGTGTCAGACTATTAGTGCTTGTGTATACCCTGGTGATGTAGTGTAAAGAGCACAGTGCCAGAGAGGAGAAACTTCCTTTCTAGTGGTTGGTCATAGTAGTCCAAGAGACTCCCAGCATAATACATGCTATTGTCAGAATTTTTGGTTATCTCCCAGAAACTAAAGATAAGACCATATTGCTGAAGACAGGACATACTTCAAACAAAGGGCTTAGAA
>NW_008328589.1:102886-107472 GCF_000622305.1 Nannospalax galili
CTTATTGGTACCAGAGAGATGACTCAGTGGTTAAGAGCACTGCCTGCTTGCAGAGGACCCAGGTTGAGTTCCTAACACTGACATGGCAGCTAAGAACAGTCCATAACACCAGTTCAAGGGGAATCTAATGCCCTCTTCTCATATTCCTGGGCATTGCAGGATACAGGTGCACCTGCACATATGCAAGCAATACAGTTATAAATATAAAGTTAATTTAAAAATTTAAAAACTATTATTAAGTATACAGAACCTGAGATTTCATGTACTATGGTGAAATGATGAGAAACAAATTTAGGAAAACTTTTACATTTTAAGTTGAAGCATACATAGTATATCATCAACATTACACCCATAGACTTTATTAGACATAAATATTATACATGTTCATTGTATAGCATGGAGAGATACAAGCATTGGTCATGTTAAAAGCTAATGAACAATTTAATTATAGTATACTGAAGAAAAAAGCATAGCACAAATTATGAATTATGAGTGCAGTGATCAGCTAAATGCATTGGAATTTAGAACACAATAGTAATTAACAGTATTACTTACAGAGAAGGCAGTCTTCATGATATTTATAGTAGTCAAAAATTACTTAAACTCCTCGAAATATTAGTTTTAGGGTGGGAATACTTCATTGTTTTGGTAAAAATCCAGGTAAGAATAAAAAATACATGAGTAAAATGAGGTAATTTAAATGGCAGTGGGAGAGGGACAGTTATACAAGCAACTGTGGAGGTAAAGGGCCAGAAGGGGATCAATAGGGGTCATAGGAGACAAGTATTATCAAGGGTGAAATGGGAAAAATCAGGGATCTTTAAATGGGAAGCGAGGAGGAAAGGTTGAATAGGGAGTGAGACAGGAGAGATAAATAATACCTAGCTGGTGCAAAAAATCAGAGGGAAATGTATTAGTTCAAAATAATATGAAAAATTACATGTACAACATCTCTACATGAGTATACAACTGATGGCTATATGACAAGAAACAGGATCAAACTTGCAAAACCTCCCTTTGAGTTGTTTACCAGGGTAGTTCAAGAGACTCCGAAAATGACACAGGCTGTTGTCACAGCCTTTGATTCCTCCCAGAACTTAAAGTCAGACCCTATTGTTTAAGACAAGACATGCTTTATACACAGAATATGGAGCAATGGAGCAGGAACTGACCTAGAATTCATAGTTTTGGAGAATATTTATTATGCAAGTTGCTAAGGGAGAACATCAATCGATGGTCCAACTCCAGTTTTAAAGGTCTAATAACTACGAGAATGGTGGGCACAGAAAACAATATTGGGGAAGAAGTGTCTTGGGGATAATCAACAGCTCTCTAGTTGGACTTAAATGCCACTGAGTAGGAAAGAACTCATGTGTGGTACTGTAAACATAACCAGATACACAAGGCTAGAAAAGTCATATATCTTAGCAAAAACCCAGTCTCTCACATTCCTAGTTTTATTATGTGCTAAATATGGACCCTTATATTTACAGACAAATATGCAAGCCATCAAGCATCAAAGAAGCTTCTTTTGCAACAGACAGAGACTAATATACAGAGTTCCACAAGTAGTCATACACAGAGGCTAAGTTACTATGAAATACCCAACCATAAGTGACACATCTATAGTGCAACTTCTACATCTAAGTCTTCTGGAACATAGTAGAACAAGGGTTTAAAAGAATACTGGTGCATCGTTTAACTCTCATCAATGAAGCTCCCTCATGCAACAGAGGGCAATGAATACAAAGGACCCCAGATGGACAAAGTGAAGAGAATGAGTCTGCCGAGTGTAGGTCCTTGGACAGGATGCCCAGATAAACTTCACCCACCCATGACTCAGGAACAATTACGGAATAGGGTGCAGAAAAATTGTAAGAGCCAGAGGAGGAGGTGCATGTCCACATGGATACAGTTTTATAGCATCTTGAGACCTTGCTCATATGAATTTACAGCAGTGGTGACAACATGCACAAGATTCATGCAAACACCAGCAGACAAAAACTCATCATGGAACTGTGGAAATGGGCAACAGGTTCCAACCTTAACCAAAGAATTATTGGCCAGGTGATTACTACTGGGTGAGGAAGAGCTAATCATCTTTAAGGAAATGACTCTGAATAGGCTGACTAGGCTTTAGTGGGTGAATGTACAATGGGGAACATCAGGGAATACTAACTGGATGTGATAGGCCTTAACATAAACGACAGAGTGCATGAAATCCAATGTGGGTGCTATGGGAGGCTTCTGATGGGCAAGGAGGTATAAAGATGATTTAGATGTCATATATGAAACACACAAAACTTCAATAAAAATAAATTATAAAAATTAAATTTAAAAAATCAACAAATAGTAAGTAAATAAACAGAATAATTAGACTGTCATTGAAGGAACCAACTTATTTTGAATAATCACAAGAATTTCTGATTTAGGCAATATTAAAACTTCTTTACATTTTATCTAATTCACATTGTGAGATTAAATGTTTTTATTTCTTTTCTTCCATACTCACATACAATTCTGTATCTTTAGAATAAAGTATAAGGATTGTACTTTATACAATATTAAAAAGGCAAGAAGTTGGAATCTTAATATTTTAAGAAAAGTGAAGTTATTGGCATATTTGTAATATATCTGAGCTCTTCAATGCTGCTAATCAGTTTCAATGGTTTTGTAGATGAACTAAGACCATGAGAAAAGATGTTACTCATATGACTGTGACTTATTACAACTGAAGTTCATAAAACATTTTTCTGAGGACCTTGAATAACTACTGCTAAAATTTTTCAAAAGTAGTTTTAGCACCTTCTATGGACGCAACAACCTGAGACAAAAATATGGTTGTCATGGAACACACTGACCCTCTTCCAGTTTCCCCTAGAAATATAGTTGCTTCTTGCCTTGGTCCAGGGAATCATGTAATCTGGGGAAGGGAACACATTCTATGATCAACCAGATTTGTTTTCTTTTGTTTTTTAACTCTAATGTAAATAGTCTTTTAGAGCTCCCACAAAAATCATTGTTTTTAAATTAAGCAAAGTATCACACTATCTAAAACACTACCTGTTGAATAAAGAATGAGGCAGGTAGTAATGGTGACAGCTTGTACAGTCCCATGCGGACTCATTCAAAGCCACAAACCTAGCCAAAGAACTAGTGGCACCTGATCACTGCTGGGTGAAGGAGAGATTTTCTTAAGTGAATGACTTAAATAGACTGACTAGACTCCAGTGGATGAACTTGCACAAAAGGACATCTGGGAACAAATATTTGACTAGATAGGACTTAACATATATGACAGAATGCATGAAATCCAGTGGAGGGTGTGACCATGGGAGGTTGCAGCTGAGGGAGGGGGGGGACTCTAAATTTGATTAAGATCTATTATATGAAATGCACAAAATTCAATAAAAATATTAAAAATAAAATAAAATAGAAATGGAAAAATAAATAAGGCAGGCAAGGTCGTGGCTTTGGGAAAAAGAGCTGACACATAACTGCATAACTGTATTTATGAAGTTTTTTAGGAGAAATGGTCCTGAGACTTTGATGGAGTCTGGAGGTGAGAAGGAGGGCATTAGACAAAAAATGGTACAATAAATCTGAAGGCCAAATGTTGAAGGACTTAGAGGGAAGGAAAGATTTCCATTTCAAGATTGGAATGGAACTTAAGAGTGAAAATATAACTGGGCTTGAGAGATGGCTCAGTGGTTAAAAGCACTGACTGCTCTTGAGAACTAGGGTTCGGTTCCCAGCAGCAACATAGAGGCTTACGTTTCAATAAATGCAGTAGGGAATCTGACACCCTCTTCTGACCTCTGCAGGTACAGAACATATATGCAGACTCAACATTCATACACATAAAATGTAAATAATTAAAATAATTTTTAAAAAGTAAAAATAAGAAAGAGCCAGAGATAGATGTCACGGGAAAGATGGTTGAGGAGGCCACAGAATCACCTTCTAAGAAAATCCCAGAGGAATCCCTATGTTCAATATTGTAGAAAACTGAGAAAAAATCTTGTTACAGAGTTTATGTGGTAAGTAACTATCTTACTTTTAAAGTGTGAGCACATTGTGTAAATATATTTAGTGTATCTTTGCATAAAATGTATCAGCTGTTTTTTTCCTAGACAAAATTAAATTATTAATTTAAAAGAATATCTTATTTCTTATTTTTATTTTATGTGTAGTTATGCCTGCATGTAAGTAAGTGCACACATGTCATGCAATGCCTGCTGAGGACAGAAGAGGCTGTTGGATCCCTGGAACTGGAGTTACGAATCTTTGTTAGCTGCCATGTGGGTGCTGGGATTCAAACCTGGGTCTTCTGCAAGAACAGCCAATGTTCTTAACCATTGAGCCATCTTTTCAGCCCCTTAAACAGTCAATTTAAAAGTTTAACTCTTAGGATTAGCCTTTTGGTAGACATACTGTTGTACAATTTTTGGATTTTAGTCTATATGAAATATACATGTAATGTGTCAGTATTGAAAAGTGATCTAATTTTGCTATTGAGAGTGATTACTAAAAGATAGCATATTTTGCTGTAAATAATGTCAGAATATTAAAAATCTTAATAACTA
>NW_008328589.1:107515-121704 GCF_000622305.1 Nannospalax galili
AAGTATAAATTTATGTTAAGAACTTTAATTTCTAGTTTATGATTAACAACTTTAAAGTTATTTCAGTAACTACATGTTTCTTTCTGTTCCTCTGACTAGAAAGGTGTAGAGCTTTATGTTTAAATTCTATATATTATTAAAAGAGTAGAGATGAAATGAATACATGTAAGTTTAATACATTTAAAGTGATAAGTCCTATATTTTATACAATAGATATTATATCTGGCCAGCCTAGGCAATAGACAATGAACTTATTTTGGAGTTTATGTTCTTATATCTTTGTGCCATATATATAATTATACAACATATATAATGTTATTCAGTACCATTCTGTTGAAAACCTGACATTTGAATGATGCTCCTTTGGAATCCCTGATCTACATTTATTTGCCTTGGTTAAATAATTCTTTTATTATCATATTCAGGAGGTACATTTGTTCCTCAAAACAAGTCTGCTTCTGTTCACATGTACTGTTTTATAAATTTCTCTAGCTAGGTGGGACTATTCAATCTTTCTATCTTTAGAACCTGCCATGTGTGGCTGGAAAATAACATGTTTCGTTTCCACTAGGTTAAGATTTCTGAAATTCTTACCAGAGTTCTTAAGGTCAGAGCCCCGGCCCTGGCAGTCTCTACAATCTTGGCTCAGCCAAATGTCCCGATTAAACCGTTAAAGAGACAGTGATAGTGGAAAGCAGAGAAAGGAGATTCATTCAATGTGACTACATTAGGAAAAGGAACAAATAAAGAGGTTCAGTTAATGTTCAGACTCTAGATGTGAGGTGAAATAGAAGGTTAGATGCATATATAACTAAGCAAGCAGGTCAAGGTATGGGACTGTCTGTCAAAGAACCATAATTATCTTGGGTCCACTCTCATCTTCAAGATGGTTTAACAGGTTTTCATGACTAGCAAAATAACTTTCCAGGAGACAAGTTCCTCATCTGACTGGCACCAGTCTTCAGCCTTTTCCTCGCCCCAGCATGATATTCCTGGGGAAATTCTAATTTCTTGAGATACAATGTTATTTGTCTGATAGCCAAAAGGAAAGACACACATGTATCTTTAGGAGAGTTTCATGACTGCCAGTGTGATTACATTAGGATTTCTTCAGACCCAGATACAGGTATACACATTCCATTAAGTATAAAATTCTTTGTGAATGCTTAACCTTGGCAAAAAAGCTTTATAATTCAATTTCCATATCAAAAATATCAGGAAACACAACAATCGATGTCCCGTGACCCATGGGTATCAAACAGACCCAAGAGAATACTTGCTTATTTTGTCTCATTTTGTTTTGTTTTCAAGGGATGAGACAGGGGCTCCCTGTGCTGTCATCTGGCCCAGAACTCTCTATGCTGACCTCTGTCTCACTGATATTTGGTTTCTTTGTCCTCCCAAGTACTGGGACTAAAGATGTGCATCACCCTGTCTGGCCAGATACAGTTATTTTTATTATTTATTTATTTATAATAGTTTATTTATTATTTTTATTTTATGTGTACAAGCGTATTGCCTGCATGTATGTGAGTGCACCCACATTGTGCAATGCTGTGGAGGTTAGAAGAGGGCTTCTGATTCCACTGGAACTGGAATTAAGGAAGGTTCATATCTGCCCTGTGGGTGCTGGGAATTGAACCCGGGTCCTCTGCAAGAACAGTCAGTGCTCTTAACCACTGAGCCATCTCTCCAGCCCCCAATACACTTATTTTTAAAAGTAAGAGACATATCTGTAGGAACCAAAGTTGACTTACTTAAAGTCCCCAAATACCCCGGCATATGTACAATATATGCAGAAATATATTGCATATATATGTATGTCATATATATGTATATATGACATACCATATATATATATGATCTTAATGTGGATACTGCTGCATAAATATAACTGAGGTATAGAACAGTTTGCACAGTAACATAAAGAGTCCATTCTTCCTTTAATGTAGCATGACAATGTTATATGAGGATTTAGAGTAGGTAAGGAATTGCTTCAGTAACATGAAAGATGAAAGTAATGTGAAAAGCCAAAAATGTTTGGCAATATGTTACATCTTCTTTACTGTAGGAAAAACAAAGCTTACAAAATGTAGTAATTACTTCCCCACTTGCTGTTACCAAATACCTGATGGCAACTATAGTTAATGAGAATTATCATATTTTGACCCCTAGTTTCAGAGGATTTAGGACATGATCTTTTTCCCTGTGTTTCTGGTCCCATAGGGAGATAAAGTATCATGGTTATAGAAGAATTGTAGGTAAAGAGGCCAACAACCAATAGTAATACAAGATATAGAGTTACATGAAGGACAAGATATAAAGGTTTAAGGCAGGATTCTGGGGAGTTGCTTCCTCAAGCTGGGTTCACCCACTAAACTTTCTGTGTCTCTCAATATAACACCATCAATCAGAGAGCAATCATTCAATAACACAGACCTTGTGGTATATATCATATACAAATTGTAAGGAAGTGCTTTCCTATTAGAATATCTAGTTATATGCACACACTATGATGACTAGACCCACAGAGATAAGGTGTGTTATATACCATGCATGTATTTCCATTTTTCATTGAATATGCTGTCTTTGATCTTGTGATTAATTCTACTCATTTATGATAGTGAGAAACTTTTTGTTGTTGCTTCTGTTCTTCCTTGAATCTCATCTTAACAAATTTAGAATAAAATACTGAATAACCTGTGCTTTTTCCACTAATAAAAAGCAAAATGATTGTGGAAGATGTCTTTTCTTTTGTGGATCATGGAAAAGTCTATGTTGCTTGTAAGCTTTCTAAAGTTTAAGACGTTAAGAAGTTTCCTTTATAGTTCTTCCTTTCCTTCCTTCCTTCCTTCCTTCCTTCCTTCCTTCCTTCTTTCCTTCCTTCCTTCCTTCCTTCATTCTTTCCTTCCTTCCTTCCTTCATTGTGTGTATGTGCAGAGAGGGAGGGTCTGCCCACACAACAGCAGACATGTGGAAGTAAGAGAACAATTTTCAGAAGTCCTTTATCACCAGCCACTGTGTAGAGGAAGTCTCTTTTCTTTCTAGTACTGTGCACCATATTTCAGTCTAGCTGGTCCACATACTTACAGTGATTTTCTTTTTACTGACTCTTATTTCGCCTTAGGAGTGCTGGGAATGTGCATGTGTGAAACCATCTTCAGCTTGTGACATGAGTTCCAGGGCTCACACTCAGGTCACTGGATTTGCACAGCATTCCTTTTAGCTGCTGAACTATCTTCCTTGTACCTTTACCAGGGCTATTATAAAACAGAAATGGGCAGCTGATCAAAATCATAAAAAAGAATCTCATGTTTTAAAATGTGTTCTTCCTCAGTACTGTCAAAAAAGAGTTGACTTTTATTTACATTAGAAGCATTGTCAGATTGTTATTTAATATTGGAACTGCACAGCAAAGTGTTAACTCAACCAAAGACTTTCCAGATTGTGTATAGTCCAAAGCTCTTCAGCTTTGCACATAACCATTCCTGGTTACTGCCTCTCACTGAATTTTTTCAGCTATCTTTTTCTGGCTCTTAATTTCTCATGTAATGCTTTTCTAATTGCACACTGCTGGCCTTTCATCAAAATACACTGATATTTCATCTATTAAATCTGATCTCTAGATTTCTACCAGCTATTGGAAAGTGATAAATTATTTGTGCTGAGTCTAGTTTCTTGTTTTAACCATTCTATATTTTGAATACCTTGAGTATAGTAAGTTTCATACTGTGACACTGACAGCATTCAAAAGACCTTCAATTTAAAGTATTGAGAAATACTGTTGTATCTGTTAAAGGAACCAAACAACCAAGAATCAAATACTACCAATGAAGACTGTTCTTATTACTGCTATTAACAAGATGAGGCATGTCATTATTGTCCTTAATTTGAAGGTTTATAAAATTAGAAAAAATAAAAAGCTTGTCTGCCTCTGTGAAATAGCAAACTTACATTCATATTCTGGTTGTCTTAGTGAGAAGCAACTTACACTAGTAATTATATTTCAAGGTAATTCCTTTCAACACTGAGATAATTGTAAAACAACAATGATACAATTACAGAGATTCATCTAAATATCACTGAATTGGTACTTTATTTTTTTCCATGTGTGACTGCATATTTAAAATGCTCTTAAAATATCTGAATTGGTGCCGGGTGTGGTGGCATGTGCCTTTAATCCCAGAATTCAGGAGGCAGAGGCAGGTGGATCTCTGTGAGTTCAAGGCGAGCCTGGTCTACATAGTGAGTTTCAGGACAGCTGGGGCTACAGGGAGACCCTGTCTCAAAAAGACCAAAAAAAACCTGAATTCATAAAGAATCTTCATGGAAACTGAAGATTCATGTCCAGGACAAAAAAAAATACTATTTTTTGTTGAATTCCAGTTTTGATGCTTTAACATTGATAAAATATATCCTTATAATGATGACATGTGTAACATTATTATTTTCTACCCATTGTCAGCTATGTTATGAGTCTCCATTTTATTTCATTTTAAAGGAAGTCAGCTAAGCCACACCACTGCAAAGAGTAATTGCTCACACAGTTGTCCACTGGGGCTGGCGATTACCCTGGGACAGTGTCCCACATGTCATGGACTGCAAGATAAATATTGATCTCTGACACAACATATCCTTGAAACCTGGAGAGAAATATTATGATTTATGTTACAAAATAAATTCCACAACTCAAAATTATACATGGTGCTGAGGTAAGTGATTTAATCCTAGACATATCAATAAAATATGAAAGTAAATGGCAGAAAGAGAATGCAGGTGGTTTAGATAAAACTCCACGTGAGCGTGAGCCTGTATGTAGCTGGCAAAGCAGGTCATGGCCTATAGTGTGATAGATCTGAGCTTGCCTCACCTAAAGCAATTACAAAAATATACCATCTCATCTATTATTGACCTTACTGCTATGAGAAAGAAATTGACCTCTAGTGTTTCAGCGTCTTTGAAACAAGCATTCTAATATCCTTCATTGAAAAGCAAAGTTTCAAATAGCAGGAACATTGATACCTGATAATTGTATTCACCATAATGGGGGCCATGCTTTTATGTTTGTTTTTACAAATAGTAGCTGAGAAGATTTGTTATTTCACTGTGAAGTATCAGGTGATTTAATGATCATGATGACATTCACAGTAATAAGTCACATGATGAGGAATGAATATAAATCTAGCATTCTACAGTGTAAACATTGTACGAGAGGAAATAAAATGGTAACAATTAAAATCATTAGTGGACATATTATTTGTTGAGTGAATCTTTTCAAGGGATTCAAGCACCCTGAATGAAAAATAAGAATAAAAATTAGCTCATTCATAAGCCTTTAAGTACTTGGTAATATTCTTTACTGTATAACCAGTCATAAAATTTCTATGGCAGTATAAACCTTTTTAAGATAAAAGAAATTACAATATTTTGAATGAGAAGAATGAACATGCAAAATGAATATTGTCTCTTCTGAATTATACATACAAATAATGTCTTTTCTGCATAATTCATATTAATAACCTTAGGACCTTCATCATCATCATTATCAGTTAGAGTGGGCAAGTAGGTATTGCATTAGACCAGATGATAGTTCTAGTTCTGAGAAAACCCTAATAATGACTGTTCAAAGACAAGGGAACTCACTGTAAAATTGTTCTGTTGTTACAATGGAGTGATGGTTACACTTTATTTTCATTTAGTGATATCTTATAGAATTATTTATTTTTGTTCATATGGTTACTTGTTCTGCTCTTTCCGTTGAAGAAATTAAGCATGTTCCAAAATGTATTTTAAAGATTTGACAGATATATTAATTTTGAAAATCAATGAATAATTAATGCACACTTCAAAATACATTGCACTGACATAGAACTTGATTTGCTATAACTAATAAGTAAATTATGTGAAATGAATACAATTAGAGATTCTTAACACAAGCCTCTGTGTGTTATTCATGAACTGTGGATCTGGTTATGTTTCAGATAGTAATGTATAGAAAAGTGTTCATAGGAATCTTACACTAGAAAAAGTTCATATTTTTAAAAGTTAAATTTACAAATATTGAATTATTTAGTCCCTATTTTACTACTAAACTTCAAGGTGTGTAATGTATTTAAATCTGTACTTATTCTGTTATTGTCCTTTTGTTGCCATTATCATGTAAGGTGTGTGCATTTATGATTGTTAATTAATTTTATGTTAAACTTATAAATTCTATAGTGATCTATAACCTAAGTTAGAATAAATATCAATGTACTCTTCTGTCGATTGAAAAGTATAATTGACACATAATATTCTATTACTGCCATACTTAGAGATTAATTTTTCCTTTCTCTGTGGAACATTTCTGTTTAAGATAACCTTCCATTTGCAATTAAGCAAATTTTCTTTGGCCCTTAGCCTTTATTTATTTTCTTGCAGAATTGATTCTTTAGTCTTAAAAACCAAAGCTCAAGCAGAAGGAAAATATTCAAGAGATAAATTGCAAATTGAGAGGAAAATTGATTATATAAAATCCAGCAGTGATATTTGCATATTCATGTGACATTTAAGTATTAAGTCTTTCATCACAGTTTTGTCTTAAATTATACTCTTGTCTCTTCTTGAGGTTATTTTCGTGGCACTATGGATTGAAATCCAAGTTTCATACATGCTAGGCAAATAGTCCAATACTGACTGAGAGCTCTCGTTACATTACTTAGGTTGGCCAAGGCTGGCCTTGAACTTGAGATTCTCCTACCTCAGGCTTCCCAGTAGCTGGGATTAAAAGTTTGCACCACCAGGCCAGGCCCATGTCAAGTTCTTAATTCTTAGCAAAAACAGCTGTTCATCAAAACACTTACATAGGACCACTGTATAGGCTGACTAGACTCCAGTGGACACATTTACACTGAATGACATTTGTAAAAATACCTGAACGAATAGGACTCAGCATGTATGAGTACATAGGGTTTGGTGGGGGATAGAGGGAGGCATAGATGGGGAAGAGGTTCTGGAATTGAGTGGAAAATGTATAAAATTTTAAAAGCTCAATAAAAAATCATAAATATTGAAGATTTACTGGGCTAAAGTCATTATATTTCTGGAAGAACAAAGAGTCAGAAAAACATTAAAAAAGAAAAACTGGGCACATGCAAAAAAATCTGTGCTTACAAGCATTTTATTTGAATACGTAAATAACCATACTCTAACAGATACACACACACACACATCACACATAAACACAGAACTATATACAAATTATCTTTTATCAGATTACACAAGAGAAAAATGAATAAAATAGTTCTTTTCGAAAAAAATTGATAGATTAATAGAGTACATAGCAACTATATATTTTTTGACTCCTAAAAACATGTCCCTCAAATCAAAGAGTGCTTAAATAACTTATTTACATCACATAAACACTACATAGCAATTTCTGGCACACTTAAATTGTTGTTTTGCTGCACACAGTTTATTAAGTTGTCTGCTCTAGAATCAAAGATATTATTTACTAGTGAATGTAGTTTAATTTGGAAACTATTTTTCCAAAATTATCACACTTAATGATGATGTGATTTTGGAATGTAAAGACAGAGCTGAGCACATAAAGATTTTGCAAACTTTCATTATTTTTCCTAATACCAAAACATGAGGCACATCGACTTCCTTGTATATTATAAATAACAAACTTTTAACAAATATTTTTATTGAGCTTTTTTACATTTCATACAACAGTATTTAATCAAATTAAGACAGTGCTTTCCATCTTATGTCCTCCCACCCCCACACTGGGCCTCACATATCCTGTCATACATGTGAAGTCTCATCCTGTAAAGTATTTCACATGAATGTCCTTCAGTTCAAGTTCATCCACTGGAGTCTTATCAGCTTATCTAGAGATCTTAAGGAAGGTCTACTCTCCCTCACAGAACAGTAATCAGTCTCCTACAGTTCTCAGGCTACAGCCAGCCCACTGTCCATTTCCCTTGCACCACTCTGAGCCCTTGTTTGATTGACTTGGCCTGGGTCTTTTCTTAATGCCACCATTGCCACAAGTTCATATGAACAAACTTCCAGTGGCCTGAAAGCCATGTTTTTCCTAAGCTCATGAACCAACCCTGTCTCTTACAATCTTTCCACTTCCTCTTCTGAAATGGTCCTTGAGTGCGAGGTTTAATATAGGTTTCCTATCAAAGAAAACACACTCTGCAGTCTCTTATTCTCTAAAACATAATCAGTTGTGACCCTCTGTGTGCATCACACTCTGTTGTATAAGGAAGCTTCATTGATGAGAGTTGTGGGATGCACTAATATTTTCTCCAAACCCTGTTCCACTATGTTCTATAAACCTTGGGTGTAGAGGCTCCACTCTAGATATGTCACCTATGGGTGAGTGTCTCTCAAATGTGTGACCAGTTGTGGAACTCTGCAGTAACCTCCATGTGTTGCAAGAAGTAGCTTCTTTAATGAGTGATATACTGTATACTCGTCTGTAAATATAAGGATCCATATTTAAGATATGATAAGAAATTTCAGTCTAGATATATGACAGAGATATGGTTTTCTCTAGGATCTATGACCTCTCCTGCCACATATATTGGACTATAATTGAAGTGCCACACATGAGTTCACTGCTTTTGAAAGGGCTGTAAGTCCAATTAGATAGCTGTTATTATTCCCCAATAACAGTGCCGCTACTGCACCAATAGAGTCATTTGTTGCACCAGTCATTATGGATATTCAGCAGTAGGACTAGAATGGACCATTGATTGATTTTGATTACTCCCAAATAACAGTGCCGCTACTGCACCAATAGAGTCGTTTGTTGCACAAGTCATTATGGATATTCAGCAGTAGGACTAGAATGGACCATTGATTGATTTTTCTCCCTTATTAGGTTACATAGTATCCTCTAGAAATATGAGAGCTAGCCTCCAGGGAGAAGGCTTTCAGGTCAATTCCTGCTCCATTGTTCCAAGACCTGTGTCTGAATTATGTCCTCTCTTCAGGAGTAGGGTCTTACCTTCAAGTTCTGAGAGAAAACCAAGAGCTCTGCCATTAGTCCCTGTTATTTTGAGAGTCTCTTAGACTACTCTGACCAACCACTCAAAGACAGGCCTCTCCTGTCTGGCACTGAACTCCCTGCCATACAACCCCCAGGTATACACATAACACTAATATTTAGACACCATATGTGTATTTCTCTGGGGATTCCCAAGTCAACACATTTCCGTCTGTCTTCCCACTCCACTCATGATTCATTCATCTCTCCTCTCTCTCTCTCCCTGTCCAACTTTCCTCCTCTCTTCCAAGTCCAAGTACCCCCATTACACTCCCACTTTCCCTACCTTTCCCTGGTAATCGTATGTGTATTTCTCTGGGGATTCCCAAGTCAACACATTTCCATCTGTCTTCCCACTCCACTCATGATCCATTCATCTCTCCTCTCTCTCTCCCTGTCCAACTTTCCTCCTCTCTTCTCAGTCCAAGTACCCCCATTACACTCCCACTTTCCCTACCTTTCCCTGGTAATATCTGTTCCCTGCTATCTCCCTCTTTCAGGCTTTTTCTTTCCCTTTCCCTTTGTGTTTCTTTGCCATTTTCATGGATCCTCCTGTTACACTGGGATATAGACTCACATATAAAGGATGGGTGTTATGATCTGCAAATGAGGGAGAACATATGACCCTTGGTTTTCTGAGACCGTGTTACTTCACTTAGTATAGTCCCTAGTTCCTTACATTCACTTGCAAATTTCATAATTTCTCTTTTCTAACTACTGAGTAGAACTACATTCTATAAAGGTACTGTGTTTTCATTATCCATTTGTCAGTTGAGGGACATTTAGTTTCTTTCCATCTTTGCCAATGTGAAAAGAGCACCAACTAACATGGATGTACAGGTATACATGTGACTTGAGGCAGTCACTGCCTGCCTCAAGAAGTGTCTCCTGAGTGGCAGTCATCAGGTTATCTTTAATAATTTAAATTAACATAAAAATGATAGGTTTATTGTTGACATGTTCATAGATATATCACTATAATTTGTTTTTGTGGCATCCTCCTCTACTGACCTCTCCTTTCTGCTTCGACAGCCCTCTCTCTACATTCGAGTCACGTGTATTTCAATACCCTCTCAATTGCCTCATAAGAAGGATAAGGTATAGTGAGAGAATAACGGGGGCCGTGAGAGAGAAGGGAGTTGTGATTTTACAACTTTCTGTTTACTTCCTTAGAAGGGAAAACAAAGTTCTTGATTCATCCATCACCCAAGTCACTTCATATCATTTGGTAACATCTACTGGAAACACACAGAACAAGAATCCTAAGACAATGCTGGAGACAAATTATACCACTCCAACTGAGTTCATGTTTATTGGATTCACAGATTTTTTCCCATTCAGGGTCACACTATTCTCGGTGTTTCTCATAGTGTACACATTAACCGTGGTAGGAAATATGGGCTTAATAATCCTAGTTAATAGTGATTCAAGACTTCAAACTCCCATGTACTACTTTCTTAGCAATTTGTCTTTCTTAGACTTCTGCTATTCTACAGCAATTGCTCCGAAAATGCTGGTAAACTTCCTAGCTTCCAGGAAGAGAATCTCTTTCTATGGCTGTGCTGTTCAGATGCTTTTCTTTGCATGTTTTGCGGATGCTGAGTGTATTATCCTGGCTGCGATGGCCTATGACCGTTATGCAGCCATCTGTAACCCACTGCTTTATTCTACACTGATGTCACGGAACATCTGTATCAGCATGGTTGTGCTGGCATATTTTAGTGGGAGCATGACTTCACTTGTGCATGTGTCCCTCACATTTAGGCTTCCGTATTGTGCCTCCAATGTCGTCAATCACTTTTTCTGCGATATCCCACCTCTCCTTGTTTTATCATGTGCAAATACCCACATCAATGAACTTCTCCTTTTTGCCTTATGTGGCACAATTCAGACCAGCACCTTCATGGTCGTCCTTGTCTCCTACTTCTGCATCCTGGTCACTGTCCTGAGCATCAAGTCTTCAGGAGGCAGAAGCAAAACCTTCTCCACGTGTGCTTCCCATCTCACGGCCGTCACCTTATTTTATGGAACTCTCTTGTTTATGTACTTGCGTCCCACCACCAGCTATTCCCCAGACACTGATAAGGTAGTTGCATTATTTTACACTGTCATCTTTCCTATGTTGAATCCAATGATTTACAGCTTCAGAAACAAGCATGTGAAAAATGCCTTCCAAAAGTTACTTGAACAAAAGGGGATTTTAAAATGAACACGAATTCAAGTTGTTCATCAGTCGCTTTTGCAGTCATGTTCTCCCATCTTCATTATAAATTTTACTAAATACCTTACCTGTAAAATGATGGAAATTTACCACTTTACTTCCCATTGGGCTACATGGACATGTAACAATATTAATTCTTCCATAGAATCCACTCGGAATATATTTCTATATATTTACATCTATATATTTATACTACATCAATTAGTAATGCATAAAATGCTTATAAGACATGCTAACAAGCCAATCTGTTGAAGTTCTTCAACCGAATCTCACTCTTCCCAGGACTGTCAAGCTGACTGCCAAAGCTAGTCATCACACGCTTATTTCTTGTTAACACAAGGCATCACTGGTAAACCATAACCTTTCTTTTCCCAAGATATCGTGTTAACATAACAATATAAAACACAGTTTGATGTTAAAAGTTTAAAAATATTTAAAATTTCACACTTTGAGGGCTGGAGAGATGGCTCAGCATTTAAGAGCACTGGCTGCTCTTCCAGAGGACCCAGGTTTGGCTCCCAGCACCCACATGTCAGCTAACAACCAACAGCAACTCCAGTTCCAGGCAATCTGACATCCTCTCCTGGCCTCTGTGGGCATTGCACTCATGGGTACAATTACACATATGTAGGGAAAGCAGTCATAACACATAAGATAAAATAAATTATGAATTCAAAGAACAATTTTGTATATCAAACTTTCATAATCAAAGGTGTCTTAAAAGTGGGATCCTATAAAATAAAATAAGTCAAATACTTATTAGAAAAGGAACAAAAAAAAAACAGGGCCTGAAGGCAACCACATTTAAGCAAAACCAAAGTTCAGCAGTGCAATCGCATATCTTAGAGTTCATCTGAGCAATCTTCTGGTCTTCAAAGGTTTGGGCAGCTACCTTCTCCAGCTCTGCCACACTCAGCATACAGAGATTGTATAATAGGCTCTGTACATCTCCACTCCACATCTGCTGATGTCCTTGACAGATGTCTCAAGTCTTGGTATCTTCAATATCCTGGTGTCTTCGATGTCACTGAGGCTATACCTTCACCCCTGGCTTCTCTTGGTCTCCTTTCATGGATTCCCATTCTAGTGCATGGTGCTGAGCCTTAGTTTCTCTCCATGACCACTTCAGTTGTAGAGCTTTCATGCTGTGCTATTAGTGCAATCGCATATCTTAGAGTTCATCTGAGCAATCTTCTGGCCTCAAAGGTTTGGGCAGCTACCTTCTCCAGCTCTGCCACACTCAGCATATAGAGATTGTATAATAGGCTCTGTACATCTCCACTCCACATCTGCTGATGTCCTTGACAGATGTCTCAAGTCTTGGTATCTTCAATATCCTGGTGTCTTCGATGTCACTGAGGCTATACCTTCACCCCTGGCTTCTCTTGGTCTCCTTTCATGGATTCCCATTCTAGTGCATGGTGCTGAGCCTTAGTTTCTCTCCATGACCACTTCAGTTGTAGAGCTTTCATGCTGTGCTATGTGGGGGACTCACATACTATGAAGTTCAGCAGCCACAGCCTGTGTACTGACCCTAAGGAGTACTTCTCAGAAGATTGCACCTCAGTGACACTGATCTTATATTAATCATAACCAGTTCTTCAGTCCCAGATGATCACATCCTTTGTCACATTCTTGATAAAATCTTTACTTCTATCTGAAACTTTACAAACCAGTCCTCCATTGTGTACATTTTTCCCAGCATAATATTCTAAGTTCTCCCACCAGTTCATTAAGCTCTGAGCACTCAATGATTTTGCTGCCCCAATGTTCCAAATATTTCTATAATCCTCCCCCAAAACAACATGGTCATGTCCACCTCAGCAACAGCCCATTTCTAAGTAACAATTTCTGTTTTACTTTGCTTTCTTCTGCTGTGACAAAACATTGACGAAACCAAGGAGGACTTCTGCTTACTGATTTACTGTCAAGCTCATGTTCAGCTACCTTTCTAATACAACACAGATCCACCTGCCTAAGTATGGTGACACTCACAGTGGACGAGGCTCTCTTACATCAATTAGCAATCAAGAAAATGCCCCAGAGATATACATACAGTCTAATCTGTGGAAGGAAATTCTTCAATCTTTATTCTTTCCCAGTGTGTCAAGTTGATAATCAAGAATAGCCATCATAAGGAAAGTATATAATTATTCATTATTAGATTTAGGTAATAAATACATATAAATGCAAAATTAGATCATTGAAGCATTTGCAATGCATATGCAAATTAATTATCAACAAGAACATACCACCTGACATTCTGCATTAGATCCTTTAAGTGTTGCTTGACAATGAAGGGTATTGTCCCCTACTGAACTACAGAACAGTGTACTGTAGGGGAATAGGACAAATGACCAAGGTCCTTATTAATCCAGTACCACAGTCTTGAAATTTGGCTTGTATGTGAGGACACCTATTTTCTTAGACCCTGCAGTTGCATTCATGGTCTCTAATGGAACATTTTCCCAAGGTATTTTAATTTAGAGATCATACCATTTACTTTTTAACAGCATCATTTGTGTGTTACAGTGATGGCTCAGTGTTTAAGAGCATGGATGGCTCTTGCAGAGGACCCAGGTTCAATTCCCAGCACCTCCATGTGGGCAGCTAACCACCATCCAAACTCCAATTCCATGAAATCAGACTCCCTCTTCTGACATCCGTGGGCACTGCATGATACAGGTGCACATACACACATACAGGCAATGCACTCATACACATAAAAATAGTATTTTTTAAAAAAGAATATCATTCGTAAGTGTCATCATTTTCCCATTTTCACTTTTTCAACAGTGAAAGCAGGTACGTACACACATACAGGCAATGCACTCATACACATAAAATAGTATTTTTTAAAAAAGAATATCATTTGTAAGTGTCATCATTTTCCCATTTTCACTTTTTCAACAGTGAAAGCAGGTA
>NW_008328589.1:122500-135607 GCF_000622305.1 Nannospalax galili
CATAATATTCTAAGAATAATTTCCTATTTTCCTTCAGTTTGTTTTTCATCCTATCTGCAACTTGGTTGGTGCATGTTCACAGTTCTGAGATGGAGTTAAGACGACTTTGGTATAATATCCCTTCCCACAATGCTTCTAGACTTAATCATGATGTGTCACTTTAAGTTAGATTATTTCAGCTACAATTTTGTCTTAATCAGTTGGTGCTATTATCATTAATAGTAGATTATATACATTGCCCCAGCCTCAATGTTGAATTTATCTTTCTTTGAATGTTATTTGATTTTGTACTTCATTTGTCTTTTATTTTATAATTATAAACTAGATAATATATGTTGTGTAAATTATAAATGCATTTATAAACAAATTTATAAGATTTTTAATGTCTAACATATTTGATCAGATATGTTTATTTTGATAGAATAAGAATGACTCAGTACATAATTGTATTTACATTCAACACATTATAAAAGTTTGTTTATAAATATTTGGTAGAACAAACAGAACTTTTAAGCAAAGTCATATGAGGGACTAGTGAGAATTAGTTTGTATGAATGAGCAGCCTTCATGTATGGAGGTACCGATATTTTGATACTCAGTTCATCTTCAGGCTTTTGCTGGGTTCTTTTTTTGTCTCGGATGTCTCACTATATTCTCATTTGATGATAATGATTTATTTTTAAGTATATTTTTGGAGTCACAATCAAAAGTTACTGTAAAGCAATTTCACACTCTAAAATATGTATTTGTGATGGCACATCAGCTATGATATGTAGGTCCAAAGGTCACATTTGAATGTCTTCAGGATCTAAAAATATTTTGAGGCAGAATACTCATGGTTAACATTCTAAAGCAGCATTTCATTTGTTTAAGGATGGCAGTGCTAGGTATAGGAAAAGCCCTGAATTTTTTCTCTGAGCACATCTTTGTTCTAGTTATGATTCTATGAGCTTAGAAACATATTTGGCATTGGGTGATGGTGAGGTTTGCCTGTATTATCATCTCTACTCTAGTCTCAAGGATAATGCTGTAAATGTAACTGGAATTCCAGGGCCGTTACCTTGTTTTTCTCCTTTCCTCTCCCTCCTTAGTGTTCCCTGGTTTCCTCTGTCCTGATGTTGAGATTCATTCATTTGTGTCATCACATCAGTCAAATTATTTTTCCATGCACAATTTGAAAACATAGAGCCAGTTACCTGAGGATAGCTTTTTCTCTATTTCTCTGATGATAAATGCAAGAATTATGCAAATTCTGATGATCTGATTCTTTTCTAAGGGCTACTGTTTTCAGACAAAACATACAGGTATTCAAAAGAATTATAAAAACTATATAGAGTTAGAATTGGATCACTCTTCTTCCAAAGGTCACTGATATATAAGCAAGGACTAATCTTCAATTTTCAGCAAATGAACTTTGGCTTATAGAATGAATAATTTTCGTTTTGATGTGGCAATGCCCATCAATATGGAACTCTACATGGCAAGGTTACTAAATTCTGATCTTAAATAACTTTTAAGTTCCTAACTCCCTCGTTGAAATTGCCAGTGGTTAACATACTTTCTTAAATAAAGACATGTTCTTTGAAAGTTAGACTGTAAGACACTGTATTCAATGAGATAGACATATTTCCCATAAAAAATCTAGCAAATTTATATTTTCATAAAGGTTAATACAGGATGGGCTGGAGAGATGGCACAGTGGTTAAGAACACTGACTGTTTGTGCAAAAGACCCAAGTTCGAATCCCAGCACCCACATGGCAGCTAACAACTGTCCATAACTTCAGTTCGTGGGGATCCGACATCCTCTTCTGTCTTTCACAGCATTGCATGACATGGGTGCACTTATCTACATGCAGGCAATACATGCATACACATAAAACAAAAATAATAAATAAAATATTAAAAACAAAAATTTAATAAGGAGATAAACAATCTTGTAAAAGAGAAAGATATTTATTCAATTTTTTTCTTTTCTAAAAACTAGTTCAAATAAAAAAATGTTATAATGAACATGAGTGACAAACATATCAGTACTGGAGTTAACTTGCAATATGGAATTCATGTATTTTGGTTCTTTGCGCAAAGCTGCTCCCCATCTCAATGTGAGTCTCTAACTCTCTTTCAATAGTCAGAGAGACAGTACCTTTAATTCCTCATCATTCACTCTTACTCTTCCTTTCAATTTGCCAAATTTATGAAGCTCTCCTACAATGCAAACTCTTATTTTAGGGTTTGAATTTGTTAAGTTCTTTTCTTGGAACATTCTTTAGATATCTAAGTGTCTATTTAAATCACTTTCATCATTTTGTTTAAATAATGGATCTTATAAGAGTAATTCACTGAACATCTTACATGTGACATGGTGAATGATGATTCCTAGTGATATTTAATCCTAATCTCTAAAATCTATGCTAACACACATGGAAAAAAATGATTGTTCAGGCATGAGTCAGTGGAAGACCCTGAGAAGGGAGGATATCCTTGATTATTGGAGTCAGCCATAAGCATAACTGCAAGTGCTCTTGCAAACTCTGCACAGAAGATTTGCTATGGAAGAAGAAACAGTTTGTCTTAAAAGAAAAGAAGCAGATGATACATAGAGAAACTTTAGAAGCTCAAAAGGAGCTTCAAGCAACAAAATGTTTCCTCTCTTAGGTCCTCTGGAAGGAGTTTGGCCCCACTGACACACAGATTCATCCAGTAGGATATTAGAATTCTAACCTTCAAACAGTAAGTGACTAAGTATTTGTTATTTTAAGCAACATGAATTTTTGTTAAATTGTGGCACTAACCTCAGAAAAGTAATATTTATAATGTATTACTTGCTATTTATTTCTATTCACCCTTCTTCCTTTAATATTTATATACTATTTAATCTTCTGTATATATCAATATGAATTTATTTCCCTAATACTACATCAGTTAGATAAAGACAAGCATTGCCTTGTTAAGTGCTCTAGCTCTAGCAAATAAATTTATTGGCCCAAATTAATAATCAATATTTTTATTTAAAGTTTTACACAGCTTTACCTAAGGTCAAGAGGATGAAATGCAAGAAGTACCCTCCCAAACAGGAGCCTCTCATCCTATCTTTTGCAAATAATGAGAGGTTCTCCTATCTGGGTTTTGGGGGGGTTGTTTGGGGGTTTTTTTGTTTGTTTGTTTTTGCAGCAGGGTCTCTCTGTAGCCACAGCTGGCCTGAAAATCATTATGTAGACCAGACTGACCTTGATCTCACAGAGATTCACCTGTCTCACCTGTGTCTGTCTCCTAGGATTAAAAGTATGCACCACCACACCCAATGTGGTTTATATTTTTTAATTTGGAGAACAAACAAAAGTGCAAAACCAAAATTGTACGAAGATGTGAAGGCAAAAATTGTAGTATGAAATGAAAACCCTGACTTTTAAACACTCATAACACAAAATAAAAAGTGAAAAAAATAATCTATATTTCTTTTTCTTAATTAATTCTCCAGAAGAGAACAGTTTTGATCTGTTAAGTTAGGAATCTGGGTGGAAGATGAGGACAAAATTTATCTGAGGTGTGAGATTTGGGAAAAAAGGATGGCATATTATGGAAGTCAGTGACCAGCTTAATTAGAACTAAACAACACCTACAAAAGTTAGTCATAGGATATCAGAGGTTTTCTTATTACAAGATTCTAGATAGTTTTTATTCTGTGAGGCAGAGAATAGTGTATGTTAGAAAATGAGCTAGAATATAGGTACCAACCTCTGGATTTGAATGTCAGTTCCCCTAATAGGCTTGGGAGAAAAGAATGCCTGTCTTCCTTTTTTCTTCTGTGAGAGCAGAGAATAAACTAATTTAAGTTGCCATCATTTGAAGCTCAGTGTATGAGCTGTACTCTCTTACTTACATATGGGCTGCTGCTGAGGGTTATCTCTTGGCTTAATCTACCACAGGTTAACCCTAAATGTCTCATCCTATTGTGGATATCTGTTCCTGAAGGAAACTCTGCTTGTCATCTGAGTGGCCTGATCTTGTTTTGCAATTAAGGAGCTATAAACAAATGAAAACATGGCAATTTGGAATCAAACAGGTGTGAAAGAATTCATCCTGGTAGGTTTAACTGAAAACCCTACCTTGCAGGTTCCTCTCTTCTTACTTTTCAGCCTTATCTATCTCATAACACTTTTAGGGAATTGGGGGATGATTGCCTTGATCTGGTTGAATTCTCAACTTCATACACCAATGTACTTCTTCCTTAGCAACCTCTCTTTCTGTGACATCTGCTACTCTACTGTCTTTGCTCCTAAGATGCTGGTTAATTTTTTATCAGAACATAAGTCCAGTGTATTCTTCGCTTGTGTTCTACAGAGTTTCTTTTTTGCTGTGTATATAACCACAGAAGGTATCCTCCTGTCTATGATGGCTTATGACCGCTATGTGGCCATTGCAAACCCCTTATTGTACACAGTCACTATGACCCAAAGACTTTGCATGCAAATGGTTCTTGCATCTTACTTGGGAGGACTCATTAATTCATTGACACACACAATAGGCTTGGTCAGACTAGACTTCTGTGGTCCAAACGTTGTGAATCACTACTTCTGTGACATTCCTCCACTTTTGAAGCTCTCATGCTCAGATGCACGCACCAATGAGATGCTGCTTCTGATCTTCTCTGGAGTGTTTGCGGTGTTCACTTTTATCATAATCATGATCTCTTATATTCAAATTTTCATTGCAATACAGAGAATCCGGTCAGCCGAGGGGAGGCACAAAGCTTTCTCCACTTGTGCATCCCATCTGACAGCAGTAACTTTATTCTATGGGTCTGTGACTTTTAGCTATATCCAGCCAAGTTCTCAGTATTCCTTGGAACAGGAGAAGGTGTCTGCTGTGTTTTACACATTGATCATCCCTATGTTAAACCCACTGATTTATAGCCTGAGGAATAAAGATGTACAAGAAGCAGTAAAAAGATCAATTTGTCAGAAAAGGGGCACTTCTTGACTCAATCTTATCACCGTCTTTGGAAATTTTACATCAATCATCAAACAGATTGCATATGAAGTTGTATCAGTGATACCATGGAAAACAAACTATAAATTAGGTTTTTTTCAGAAGAAGCATTTCATTACAGTTTTAACATACTCAATGACAATTTCCAGAGCAAAGACACATCTCTTTAAAAGTGGCTACAAAATTTTTTAGGTTCACACTTGAATTAATACAATTATACAATATTGAACTCAGTATAAACCCTGTAAGACATAAAATTGAATGAGTTTTTAACCTTTAAAAAGGATCCCCATTTCATTTTAAAGTATACTCTTTCTTACATAAAGACTCATTGTTTTTGCTAATACCACTCAGATGTTGGCACATGTGTCTCTAATCTGTATGTATCCTATTATTACCAGTCATGGTTGGTTGCACTCTGATCCTTGACACCTATGTATGGAGTATATATACAGTCATCAGGTAGATTTCAAGGGTAATATTTATCACCCATAATAATTAACATGACATAATTTTTATGCTTCCTCCTCAAATATAACTCATTTTTTAAATTTATTTTTTGTGTATATATTACACAAAACATTTCAAACAAATTTATTAATCTATATACCTACTTCCCAGATGGCACCCTCCCATAGCCTTCCCCCTCACTAGAGACCTTATACTCTGTCATCTCTGCTAGCGTCTGCTGCGTTGTCTGTACCCCAGCCATTCCCCAGTACTTGTCCATCCGGTGAATCTAGTCACCCTATCTAGAAGTCTTTGTTTTAGGAAGATCAGCTGTTCCACATCTAGCAGCAATCAGTTGTCAATATTCCTTTAGATAAGATTGGTGTCTGGTGTTCATTTTCCCAGTTTTATGTTGGGTTGCTATCTGGGCATTTCTTGGGCCACCCCGGCCAACATCTCAAAAGAAGGTATCTCCTATCTGGTATTGTTGCTTGTTATGTAGCCTTTAGCTATACATATGGAATCTTAAAAAAATTATATTGGACCCTTTAAATTTCCTTTTGGGTGTTTAAAGCCATAAAGTTGGCCCAGATAAACCAATTTATTTTTACTCCTAGGCTGTTTGAGGATCTGTTCCTCATGTGTCACATGGGCTTGGGGGAGCCCCTGGCTCCTTTCTTTTACCAGTTCCATCTATGTGAAGATAAGTCAGAGGTCCTACTCAACCATGGCTGGCATGGAGGAAATGATTCCTCTGTGTTGACCCTCCTCTTTGTAGACTGGACACTGGTTCAAGTCCATCTTGTGGGATCTCCAACACCTCCTTGATCAAGAGGACAGAGTTTTTCTTATACTATTTGCAGCCAAAGTATTTCGTTTGATCTGAAAACTGAACAACCTTTGTTAATGCAGCAGCCAAAATATTTACTATTTTAAAAACATTTTCTAATATTCTTTCATGTTTAAATCTGAAGATTATTGTAATTTTTGAAAATAGTCATGTAATAATTTATATCAATAAAATAGTTTGCACATTAGTGTCTCAGAGAAAACTTAAAATGATCCCATGGTGTAGTTTTCATAGATCCTGTCTCCTTCTTTTTCTCTTAAAAAATAACTTCATATAAGTTAAAATGAATATATCAGAATTTGTATATAAACTTTAATAAACTTGTAAATGGTAAGAGAAAATAAATCTAATTATTCATATTTTTAAATAAGGAAACTTCTATGGAATATCTGTAGTTGTCCAGATGCTGTTTCATACAAATTTAAAGATATTTAAGTGAAGCACTGAAGAGATGGATCAGCAGTTAAGAGCACTGACTGCTCTTGCTGAGGACACAGGTTCGATTCCCATCACCGACATGACAGCTAACAACTGTCCATAATTTCAGTTCCAGTGGATCATACACCATCTTCTGTCCTCCTTGGACATTGAAAGACATAGCTGTACTTACATACATGCAGGAAATACACTAATGCACATAAAATCATACAAGTAATAAAGATAAAGGAAAAAGGAAGATATTTAAGTTATTGAACTATTTGGGCATGGTTGCACATACCTTTAACCCAACACTCAAGAGGCAGAAGCAGAAGGAACTCTATGAGATTGAGGGCAGACTGGTCTATATATGTATACATGGAGTTCCATGCCAGCTGGGTGCCACAGGGAGACTTGGTGTCAAAGAACAAACAAACAAACAAAGACAAAAAAGCACAAAAGAGATTGAGCAAAAGTTGATAAATAAATGCAAAATGAAAAGAACTCTTTAAGCATAAAAAATGTCACTTTTTCTCTAATGTAGGGCTTTTAGGTAAAGGAGTAGAGAGACTGGGATGGGCAAGTTAGATAGTGCAATATATTTGCAGGTGTTGAATACTGGGATAACATATTTGTCTTTCTTTCCTTCTCTTCCTCCTACCTCCATCTTTTCTTTCCTTCTTTCCCCCCTTTTTTCTCTTTTCTTTCTTTCTTTCGTCAGTCTTTCTTTCAGTTAGATTACAAATACCAGATTTCCTTATGACATCTTCATACAGGTCTTAAAGTCATCTCAATGACTATACAGGAGTGCTAAAATGAATTCAAATGTAGTGTTTTAGAATGAGTTCCACAATTTTAATGCCAAAAATATTCTGGAAGATTAAAGAACAAATGTTATTAATTTTAAAAATCTGAAATCATGAAGATTAAAGAAAATCTTCTGAGAGATATGAGCTATGGCAGACAAGTGACAGAATATACATTTAAGAGAGTACATGTAAACCATAGTCAGAACTCGAGAAATTTATAAACTTTCACATCTTTATTTTGTTATTGTGATAAAAAGGATTTATAATGAAGGTAAGTATTTGAACTTCAATAACTGGAAACCTTGAGATATAAGAAAATGTGTTCCAGTATGACTATTAAAGAATTTACAACAAGAGAGTAGGAGAGAACAGAGCCTTAGAGGGGAAATTTTCTACAAATTTAAAAATAAATCAGCCAGATAGAACTGGCACAAAGGTAAAGAAGAAGAAAAACTTAAAAAATGAACCAGATCATATGAGGGTCAGTATGTATAGGGACATTGAAATTGAATACCGAGAAAGGCGAATTACTCAATATAAATATGAAAAAGTTGTTCTGGCTGACTAGCAAATGGATAATAGAATGTTTTTCTAATAATGGAATTGCAGAAGCTATTAATAATTGATGAACTACTGAAAGCCAAATGTAAGAGACAGAAACCCAAGTAAGATGCTGCACAGTGACTCAACCACATGGCATGTTAAACAGGAGCTAATGCAATAAGCCTCGGAAAAAGATAAATATAGACTGTGTCTTGAGTATACTCTGACAAAATGTTAATGAATGTAGGGTCATCAAAGATGATTTCAAGATACTTTCAACAAACTGAAACAAATAGATAATATTGTCCACTGTATAAAATGTGTAATTGTACAATTATATACATAATAAGCCCCCCAAAGCCTTTCCTTATAAATCAAAGGATGATATGTGAAAATTACTTTCCTGTGGAAGTGAAAGTAAAATTTTGTAAATTCCCTTGAAAAGAAGTAATAATTATGCTTTTGTAGTTTCATAGATATGTTTATAAATAGGTCAATGAGTTTAGTGTGATGTTTATGTTTTTTTTAAATTTTATTTATTATTTTTATTTTATGTGTATACATGTATTGCCTGCATGTAGGTAAGTGCACCCGTGTAGTGCAATGCCTGCTGTCAGATTCCCTGGGAATGGAGTTATGGACAGTTGTTAGGTGCCACATGGTTTCTGGAATTCGAACCCGGGTCTTCTGCAAGAACAACCAGTGTTCTTAATTGCTGAGTCATCTCTCCAGCCCTAGATGTTTATGATTTTTAAAATCTGAAAATCTTTGAAGGAGAAAATCTAAAAAAATTTCAAATCTGCCAAATCAAGGTGATTCTATATTTAAATAACACAAGAATCAAAATTTGCACAATGTAAATAATATGGCATAGTAAATAGTTTTAAACACCTGAAAGGTCAAACCATTGCATTGATTAGGTCTCAATATTGACAAAACTTAAATATATATAGCATACTAGCAAAATGCATTGCACTATTATATAAAATATATGTGCATATGTGTGTATATACTATTAAGTATTGAGATAGTTTCAGAGTAAAAAATAAAAATGCCTATTGAACCTGCTGTTTGTAAGCAACAGGTTTATGAGTAATCATTTAATCTTACATTTCACATTCAAAACACAGCAATGATCAAAGATGCCTAACATACACAAGATGAGTAACAGGAAATCATGACAATTATACATCAGAAAAAAAATCTACTTAAAGAAAAATTTTAAAAAATCAGAAAACAAATGTATCAAATGGGGATTAAAACAAAGGGGCTGGAGAGATGACTCAGCAGTTAGGAGCACTGTCCGCTTTTGCTGAAGACCCGGGTTTGAGTCCCAGTACCCACATGGTGGCTAACAATCATCCTTAACTTCAGTTTCAGGGGACTATGACATCTTCTTCTGACCACTACAGGGATTGCACGACACGGGTCCATTTACATAGATATAGGCAATACTCTCATACACATAAAATAAAAAGAGTAAATATAATATTTAAAAATAAGAAACCAAAGAATCCTCAGTGAGCTAAAAGAATGATAAAATACAGAAAATAGTAAAATTGAAAATAAATCAATATAGTGTCCTTTGAAAAACAAAAATGAGTGTAAATTAATACAAACTTTAAAATTGTTGTGGCATCATAAATCATATCAGTTTTACTCAGTGAGGTCCCCAAGACAACAAAAAGACAAAGACAAAGTAACCTGCAATTGCAGAATGAGTTGAAGCAACTGGTGAAAAAATCCTATAGTGCATTTACTGGCTATTTCCATTATTGTACAATGCATGATAATTATATTTATAATTAGGTCTTTATATGGATACAAATTTATTTTAAGTTACTCTGACACTGGTTCAAGAATAATAACAGAGATTTTATACAGTAAGTGCATAGATTTTCAGCATTCTCTCAGGTCACACTTTTCCCTGCTTTGAATTTCTGTGTTCTCCTTGTGTAAGTAACTATTAATCCAGTGGCTTTCTTACTGGGCTACAAATTCTTTTAATTTTTGATATAATAATAACTTTCATTTTGTATCCAAAATCATTCTAAATGGCCCTAAGAACTTCACTAGTATTTAGAACTGTAGTATAATTATTTACATTTTATACAATACTTGGATTGAAATCGTACTTCATTACTTTATACATCTGCATATGATCATCAGCTTTAATGTTAGATTAATGAATTAAGTACAAAACTTAAAATTATCTGAATTCCATTCCCAAATTGTAACTAGTTGATGTATTATTATAATGACTTTTAAATTAAATATAAAATGTTGCAAAAACTAAAACATGTTTAATGTTTATAAAAATTGCTGACTTTGAATTTACCCCACCCTAACCTTCTCCTCTGCTAGCCTTGGACCAAGGCCCCTTCCAATTCCTCTGCCTCATGTCTCTGAACTAGCTTCCTAACCCCAAATAGGTAAAATCCCTAACATAGATTTTTAAGGCCCTCATCAGATAGTCCATCCCCATTTTCACCTGGTACTTTATCTGCCTGACAGATCAGCCCACTTAGTACCCTGGTAAGTCAGATCCCACCCACCACATCTCTACTCCAGTCCTCTGCATCCTCCACACTTCCAATATACCCTACCTCCACAATGCCCACTGCTAGCCTTGGACCCAGGCCCCTTCAATTCATCTGCCTTAGATCTCTGGAATAGCTCCCTAACACAGACTAGCTAAACCCCTTAGCAAAGTTTGCTGAATCTTTTCTTAGGTGTTTCCCACCCCCATATTCCCGTGATCTGCCTGACAGAGGTCAGTGCTCCTACTACCCTGCCCAGCCTTTCTACTACCCTGTCCCACCAACTACCCAGACCAACCTACTACCCTTCAAGAACCTGAAACACAAACCAATTTATTTTTCATATCCGAGGAAAAAGCAACCAAGCTACATAAACAATATAAACAGAACCAAAATTCACTTAAACAAAGGCAGAATAGAAGTTCGTACCAGACACAAAACCAGCAAAGAATACCCATATGCCCAAACCACAGCACAAAATAAAAAAAAATATGAAAAATCAAGAGAATATGTCCCCAACAAAACCCACTAATCCTACTTATGTGCACTACGATGAGAACCACTCTTAGGAAACCCACAACTCAGAATTAATAGAAAGTTGTAAACATGATCAAAGAATTATAAGAAATCACAGACAAACAACTCAAAGAACTCAAAAAGGATAGGCATAAAATTGTGATGGAAGCTCAAGAAAATATGCATAGGTGGGTTAATGAAATAACAAAAACAATTCAGGATTTGAAAAGTGAGTTCATAAAGAGATAAAAATATTGAAGAAAACTCAAGCTGAAATGAACATGGAATTCAAAAACTTAGTAAACAAGCTGGAAACAACAGGGCAAAGCCTCACAAATACAATGAATGGGGTGGAAAACAGAATATCAAGACCGGATGACTGAGCTGAAGATCGAGACTTCATAAGCAAATACTATGTAACATTTAAAAAAACACAAGAATAGATTATGCAGGAAATGTGGATCAGCATGAAAAGAGAAAATCTATGCCTCACAAGGCATTCAGAAAGGAGAAGAATCTCAGGCCAAAAGCATTGACCAGATATTCAACAGAATTGTAGGAGAAAATTTCCCTAAATTAAGGAAAGACATACCTACACAGATTCCAGAAGCATGTAGAGAGCCAATTACTCTTGGCCAGAATAGAAACTCCTCACAGCATATTATAATAAAAACATTAAATGACCTTTCAATAAGATGATGCTATACAGCAGTCCCTTCTGCATGAAATAGCTACCATCATCATGACTTCAGCTGAGCCTGATCACTAAATATCGTCATAATTGTGCTTGTTGATGGTTGTGCTCATTCATCAAAGGGGGGCCAAGCAGGGTCATTGGACCCTCACCCAAGTATCCAGCCACTCTTCCCATCCAACTGTATGTAATTTGGCCTTAATCACACCAGACCTCTGAATTTGGGGAAGGCTAAAGTATACAATCTGTGAAAGGCTTGGAAGAGAAGGCATGACCCATGCTGACTTAAGGCTTTCTATTGTGCATACCTTCAGATCATACATACAGCTCAGCAAACCCTCAGTCATCTGGTAAGCTCAATAAATTCATTGGTTCTCCAGTAAAACTTTAATCAAGCATTGGCTTGACACTAGAAACTTGAAAAGGAATAAGCATTGCTTATTATCCCAAGGAAAAGAAGTCTCACAACCAAAGGATATTTTATTTGTTAATGCTATTATGTCTCATAATTTAAAAAAAAGAAAATGAGAATGTAAAAGATGTTAAAAGGATATGAGAAATGGAGATATTTTCCAAAAAAAGAAAAAAAATGAGAAAGCTTAAGCAAGGGATGAAGGTGTGTTTAGGATTGTTATGATATATAAAGGCTGAAGCAAAAATAATATACACATAATTTTTAAATTTCTATGGTCATAATTTAGTCAACTAGTTTAAGGAACAAAATATCTGAGAACATTTGTTTTTTTAACCCAAGCCTTATCTACAATTGCACATGATAATTAAAAGTGCCAGACTGGTGGAACTATCCTTATTGGATGTTTAACAGCCATAGTTTGATGCTTATACTAATGTGGCCAGAAGCACTTAAAGGACAGTTTTTGCCCCTTGCCCGCCAAAGGTTGACTATGTTCCAGGGGACTATGGAACATCTCTCAAAATATCTTGTAACTGTGGTGAGTCACCTGTCCTCTTGTTCATGGAGGACATGGAGACCCAACAAGATGGACTTGAACCAGTTTCTAGACTATAAAGAGGAGGGTCAACTCAGAGGAAACATCTCATTCATGCTTCCAAGTAAAGCCAGACATGGTCAAGCAGGACCGTTGAGTTATCTTCACATAGATGGGACTGGTAAAAGAAAGGATCTCAGAGGGGCTAGAGAGATGGCTCAATGGTTAGGAACACTGACTGCTCTTGCAGAGGACTCGGGTTCGATTCCCAGCACCCACATGATGGCTACAAACCGTCCTTAACTCCAGTTCCAGGGGACTCCGAAGCCCTCTTCTGACCTCTGTGG
>NW_008328589.1:135701-159846 GCF_000622305.1 Nannospalax galili
AAAGGAGCCAGGAGCTCCTCCCAAGCCCATGTGACCCCTGAGGAACAGATCCTCAAATGACCTTAAGAGCTAAAATGGATTTATTTATTTGGACTTACTATATGGTCTTGAACACCCCAAAGGAAACTATAACCAAATAGTAAAGTCATCAGTGTATTTCTTTAAGATGTCAAGGGATTACACTGCCCAGACATTAGGCTTAAGTCTGTATAAAAAAGTTATTTAAGCAATTCTTTCTCTTTGATGATTTTGTTCCTAACCAGAAAGTGCTATTCAGATGTAAGACTTCAAATCTTGGTTTCTAATACTTTAGTGCCCCCCTGTAGCTAAAGGAGTCAACCAGCTACTGTGCTAACATGGTGGATAAACTTGTTTTCTCCCCTATCTAGAAGCCTTTGAGAGGGAACTGAAATTGATTCTAACCACTCCAACAGTTATCAAAATACCTGAAAACAAATCCTGAATCCATCACTCTAGAACCCAGCCTTGGAAGACAAAAGAAAAGTGAGGAAGAACACAATAGAGGGATGCTTTTGGAAGCCCTTATCAAGAAATTCCAATAGACTTAAAAGAACATTTGAAAATTTCCCTGTTCTGACTTTTTTGCAGTTCTCTGGCTAGAACTTGTAATGCCAATTACTCTTGCCTTTACTTCTCCTTCACATCCCCTATTCACAATTCAAGGACTTTCTTTTCTCCTTAGACGTAAGAGTTATGCAATTTGGGAATCTTTTTAGATAGACCCACTGAAGGGGTCCTCCAATTGCCTCACCCTGTGTCCCTGTTCAGTATGGAAAAAACCAGAGTGGTTTGTGTCCTTATTCCCTATTGGCAATTTGGGTAACCTCTTCAGAGGGTGGATAAGAATAGGAGGTAGGAATTGACTAGTCAGTTAGGGTAAAAAGCCCACAAAGTAAAGTAGCTAGTTTCTTGGCTAAAAGTCAAAATATCCTTGGGCCTCTTAGCAACATACTCTGTTCCAAAGGCCAAAAATGTTTAAAGTATTTGGGAGCTTGCATCTAATCTTTAAAGATTTTAGGGTTATCTCTTCAGAGGTGGATTGTTAGAGCAGCCAAAAGCCCCGTAAAAATAAATAAATCAAAGAAGAAGAAAGAGTACATGAAGTTAGCAGAAAAAAAGTGATGGGGTGATATGGGAGGAGTTAGAGGAGATGGAGTGGGCATGGATTTGATCCAAACACTTTATATGCATGTATGAAATTCTCAATAAATAATTTATTTGAAAAATAAAAAAGGAAATTTTTCACATCTTCAGGGATAGACATTACCTTAAGGTGAAAGAATGGAGAAAATATATTCTAAGCGAATGACTCTAAGAAGCAAGCAGGTATTGCAATTCTAACCTCTGACAAAGTAGGCTTAAAATTAAAAGAAATTAGACTAGCTTATCAGGGATACTTAATTTTAATCAAAGAAATTATCAATCAAGAAGATACTACAATCATGAACATATATGCACCAAATTTTGATTCACCAATTTCATAAAAACAGTACTCTAGGACTATAAAACATAGATCAATCCAAACTCAGCAATAGTAAGTGACTTTAGTTCCACATTTTTTTCAATAAGTAGGTAAACTAAATAAAGACTAAACAGAGACATCTGAATTAATTGACATCATACATGAAATGGAACCAATAGGCATCTATGGACTATTCCACACAAGCACCAAAGAATATACTTTCTACTTAGCAACCCAAACAAATTTTTCTAAAAGTGACCAGATTCTGGAACACCAAAAATATCTCAACAAATACAAAAAAAAAATTGAAATAATGTAATGCATTCTATCACACCACAGTACCATAAAGTTTATAATCAACAGCAAAAAAAAAGCCCTTTGCTAACTACACAAACTCACAAACTCATGGAAATTAAACAACACATCCCTGAATGGTGAGTGGGTCAAAGAAGAAATTTGAAAATAATAAAATATTCCTGGAACTAAATAAAAAATAAGAATACAAGAAAATAAAACCTCTGGGACACCTGAAAAGCAGTCTTAAGAAGAAAGCTTATAGACTTAGTACCTATATTTAAAAATCAGAAAGCGCAAATGCTAATGACTTAACAGTACAGTGGAAAGGCAAGAAAAACAAAGCTCAAATATAATAAAGAAAAAATACCAAAAGTCAGACCAGAAATTGATGAATTAGAAACAATACCAAAACAATCAATGATTCTAAAAGCTGGATCTTTGAATGGCTAAAAAAGATAGACAGGCCCTTAGCCAAATTAACAGAAAGAAAGAAAGAGAGAGAGAAAGAAAGAAAGAAAGAAAGAAAGAAAGAAAGAAAGAAAGAAAGAGGAAAGAAAGAAAGAAAATCCAAATTAACAAAATCAAAGACACAAAAAGAGCCAATCCAAATCAACAAAATCAAAGACACAAAAGACAACAAAAATATACATAAAACTGTAAGGGAATACTTTAAAAATCTATACACCATTAAATTAGAAAAATCTAAAAGAAATAGATTAATTTCTACATCATGATCACCACCAAAGTTAAACCAAGAGGAGATCAACAGCCTAAACAGACCAATAACAAATAAGTAAATAAAACAGTAAGACAAAACTTCCTGATTGAAGAGAAAGAAAGTCCAGGTCCAGATGGATTCACAGAAGAATTCTACCAGACATTAAAAGAAGATCTAGAACCAACACAGCTTACATTACTCAAAAAAGAGAGAAACACAGAGAGAATTCCCAAACTCTTTCCACATACCAATAAGAAGCAGTCAGAAAAACCAATAAGGAAGTCAGTACCACTCTAATACTAAAGCCATGTTAAGACATAAAAGAAAAATAAAAAAGAGAGAGAAAGGAAACTATTTACTCATATCATTAATGAACATAAATACAAAGATACTCAACAAAATATTCATAAACCACATAAAGACAAATATCAAATGTAATAATACATTTTAAGGGACTTAAAGAAAAATTACATGGCCATTTCAGTAGATGCAGAAAATGGTTTTGACTTAATCCAACATGGATTCATGTTAAAAAATCTAGAAGAATTGGTTTGGAAGGAACATACCTCAACATAATTAAAGTTACATACAACACCCCATAGCCAACATCATTCTAAATGGAGAAAACCTGGAAGCATTACTTTTAATGTCCATGTCTCCACTCCTTTTCAATAGTATGTGATATTCTTGCAAGAGCAATAAGACTGAGACCTCAGAGACTCCCTGAGACTGCCTGATCTGGCCTTTGCCTGTTGTAGGGACTCTAACCTCAGCAGACTGCCTGAGAGCACCTGGATCAGGCCTCTGTGTGGTGATGAGGTTCCCCAAATAGTTCGGTACCTAACCCCCTAACTGGGGTTACATGAGCCCCACCCCCAATCTCCAGGAGTAGAATCATTTGCCCTACAGTTAGGGGGGTGAAACCTTAGCAAATGGTCTGAGAGTGTCTGGATATGGCCTCTGCCTTCTGTAAGGGCTGAGAATTCAGAAGACCACATGAGAGCTTCTGGATTTGGCCTCCATGTGGTGGTGAGCTTCCCCATATCAGCCATACCCAATCCTCTAACTGGGATTATGTGAGACCCCCCTCCCAAGTTCCTAGGGGTAGACCTTTCTGCTCTGCAGCAGGGTAGGGGCTGAGACCTCATCAGACCACCTGAGAGCACCTGGATCTGGCTACATTTTGTGGTGAGTATCCCCAAATCCTGAATTACCCTACCCCTTAATTGTGATTATGTGAAGCCACTCCCACAACCCCAGGGTTAGACCTCTCTCCACTACAGTAGGCGCTGATATCTTAAGACTGCCTGAGAGTGCCAAAATCAGGACTGCCTTTACCAAACTTCCTAAATTGGGAAGTGAGTATCATGTACTAGGGGTCCAAATGTTAGAAGGAAGACTGATTTTTACCTGACTTGGGCATCAGTGGAGGCTCATGAGTAGCTGATCTGAAGTCATCAGTTCCCTCCAAAATAAAATCTTAGAGAATCTGAAACCTAGACCAACTAGCATGACATAACCAATAAGAAAACAACCAAGGCACAGAAATAATTCAAACAGAAGCAAACTTCAACTCAACAAAAGAAGACTTGAGTTTCATACCATAATCACAAACATCAAAAGAAACCCAAAATCAAAATGGAAAAATAATAAATGGAAAATCAAAACAGCATCTTCACAGCAAACTTCACTGGTCTTGTAGAATAGTTCAACAAGGATTAACCCCCTAGAGATAACACAGGACACAAAAAATGAAAGAACAATCATAAACACGATCAAGGAATTCAACAAATTTAAAGAACATACAAACAAATCAAGAACTACAAGAAGAGAGGAATAAACATCTGATTGAATTCACAAGGGAGATAGAAACATTGAAGAAAACTCAGGCTGAAATGAAGAAAGAAGTAAAAATCTCAGAAACTCAATTTGAAACAACAGGAGAAAATCTCATCAATAGAATGAATGAAATAGAAAACAGAATATCAACACCAGATGATAAAGTTGAGGAATTTCCATACTCAAGCAAAAATTATTAATTTTTTAAAAGCACAAGAATGGAATATGAAGGAAATATGGGACACCATGAGAAGTCCAAATATATGTATCATGGGCATAGATGAAGGAGAAGAATCTCAGGGTGACTGTATTGACAAGATCTTAAACAGGACTGTAGAAGAGAACTTCCCAAAATTAATGAAAAACATCCCCATACAAATACAAGAAACACATAAAACATCAAATACATTGGAATAGAAAAGAAACCCTCCAGCATGTCATAGTATAAACTCTAAATGGACAGAACAGAGAGAAACTACTGAAAGCTGAAAAAGAGAAACAATAACTCACATTTAAAGGAAAACCCACCAAAATTACAGCTGACTAATTAATGCACAATATGAAAGCCACAAGAGCCTGGACCAAGGTATTTCCAATTCTAAATGACCATAGATGTCAACCCAGAATACTTTACCAAACAAAAATGTCTATTGTAGTTGAAAGGGAAAGAAAAATCTTCCACACATGAAAAGGATGAAAGAGTACATGTCCACAAAACTGGCCCTTCAATGAGAATGTGAAGCAATACAAAGAGTGTAGAAAGGAACAACTATACCCCAGAGGCAGCAGAAAGAAACTAAATGAAGGTATAACTGTGAAACAAAATATAAGGCAAAGAATGTAAACAGTAATCAAAATGATGCCAAACAGTACACATCTTTCAATAATAACTTTTAATATCAATGAACTGGACTCCCCAGTCAAAAGAGACTGGCTAGTTAAACGGATTAAGAAACAAAATCCATCTTTTTTTGTCTGAAAGATCATCATCTCATCTTTGAAGACAGGCAATACCTTAAGGTGAAAGGGTAGAAAAGAATATTTCACGTAAATGGCACTAAGAAACAAGCATGGGTTGCAATATTAATATCTGACAAAATAGACTTCAAAATAAAACTATTCAGAAGAGATAAAGAGGGTCATTTCATTCTGATCAAAGGAACAATTAACCAATAAGATATTACAATTATGAATATATATGGCTAAACATACATGGTGCACCCAAATTCATAAAAACAACACTACAGGACTTTAAGACAGATTAATCCAAGCTCAGAAATAGTAGGGGAAATTAGTACCCCACTTTCTCCATTAGACAGAAAACGGATCTAATAGACATCTACTGAATAGTCCTCCCAAGCACCAAAGAATACACTTTCTCTTCATGACCCCATGGAACTTTCTCAAAAATTGACCACATACTTGGGCACAAAAGGACCTCAACAAATACAAAACTTTAAAAATAAAAGAAATAATTTCATGCATTCTATCAGACCACAATGCAGTAAAGCTTAAAATCAACATTGGAAGAAGCTCTAGTCACTGCATGAACTCATGGAGATTATAAAAGCACACTCCTGAGTGGGTCAAAGGAGAAATTTAGAAGGAAATAAATGTATTCATGGAATTCAAAGAAAAAGACAATACAACATAACAAAACCTCTGGGGACATTTTAAAAGTAGTCCTAAGATGGAAGTTTATAGCTCTAAGTGCCTAGATTAAAAAATTAGAAAGACCACAAATAAATGACTTAACATTGCAACTCAAGACTCTGGAAAGACAAGAAGAAAGGAAACCCAAACTCAGCAGAAGAGAAGAAATAAACAATCAGAGCAGATATTAATAAAATAGAAACAGAGAAAACAATACAAAGAATCAATGAATCTAAGAGCTGGTTCTTTGAAAAGCTATACAAGGTAGCCAGACCCTTAGCCCACTTAACCAAAAGAAAGAAAGAACAAATGCAAATCAACAAAAACAGAGATGAAAGGGGAAACACAACAGACAGCCAAATGATCCAGAACATTGTAAAGGAATACTTTAAAAACCTATACTCTATTAAATTTGAAAATCTAAAAGAAATGGATGAATATCTAAAATCATGGGAACCACCAAAGTTAAACCAAGAAGAGATCAATAAACAGACCCATAACATAAAATGAAATTGAAAGAGTAATACAAAACCTAACAATTAAAAATAAAAAAAGCCCGGGCCCAGATGGATTTACAGTAGAATTCTACTATGCATTTTAAAAAGACCCCCAACCAATGCTATGTAAATTATTCAGAAAGATAGAAAAAGAGGGAGAACTCATAAATTCCAGCATCACTAACACCAAAACCAGGTAAAGACACAATCAGAAAAGAGAACAATAGACCCATATACTTAATTCAAAATTCTTAACAATATACTTGCAATCCACATGTAGATGTACATCAATAAGATCATTCACCATGATCAAGAAGGATTTATTCCAGAAATGCAGGGATAGTTCAATATAGACAAGTCAATAAACACCATTAATCACATAAATGGACTCAGAGACAAAAACTGCATTGTCTTCTCAATAGCTGCAGAAAGGCTTAAAGCAAAATTCAGCATGCATTCATGATAAAAGTACTAAGGGGAATTGGACTGGAGGAAACATACCTCAACATAATTAAAGCTATATATAAAAAGCACACAGCCAACATCATTCTAAATGGAGAAAAACTGGAAGTATTCCCATTAAAATTAGGAACCAGATAAGGATGTCGACTATCTCCACTCCTTTTTTATATAGTGCTTGAAACTCTTGCTAGAGCAATAAGAAAAGAGAAGGAAATTAAAGGAGTACTAATTGGAAAAGAAGAGGTCAAATTATCACTTTTTGCAGAAAGCACACAGCCGACATCATTCTAAATGGAGAAAAACTGGAAGTATTCCCATTAAAATTAGGAACCAGATAAGGATGTCGACTATCTCCACTCCTTTTTTATATAGTGCTTGAAACTCTTGCTAGAGCAATAAGAAAAGAGAAGGAAATTAAAGGAGTACTAATTGGAAAAGAAGAGGTCAAATTATCACTTTTTGCAGAGGATAATGATACTATACCTAAGAGATCCCCAAAATTTCACCAGAAAACTCCAAAAACTGATAAACACTTCCAAAAAGTGGCAGGTTGCAAAATGAATCTACAAAAACTAGTAGCCTTTCTATATACCAACAATAAGCAATCAGAGAAAGAGTACAGGAAAACTGTCCCACTCACAATAGCCTCAAATAAAATACAATAAAATATATCAGAATAAATCTGTCCAACGAAATCAAACATCTGTACAATGAAAATTTCACATCTTTAAAGAAGGATATTGAGGAAGATACCAGAAGATAGAAGGACCATTCATGCTCATGGATTGGAAGAATTAATATTATTAAAATAATCATCCTACCAAAACCAATGTACAGATTCATTAAAATACCAATAAAAATCCCCATGACATACTTCACAAAATTTAAAAAATTCCTTAAATTTATATGAAAGGACAAAAGACTCTGGATAGCCAAAGCAATCCTGACCACAAAGAGCAATGCTAGGTGCATTACCATGCCAAATCTCAAAGGATACTACAGAGTTATAGACATAAAAACAGCCTGGTAGTAGTGGAAAAATAGACCCATATATCAATGGAACATCACTGAAGACCCTAGCCTGAGTGCACTCAATTTCAACGGCCTGATATTTGACAAAGGTACCAAGAACACACAATGGAGGAAAGACAGCATCTTCAACAAATGGTCCTAGCAAAACTAGATCTCCACCAGGAAAAATGAAACTAGATCCTTATCATTCACCTTCAACAAAAGTCAACTCCAAATGGATCAAAGACCTCAATGTGAACCTGGAAACCGGGAGCACTTAGGTCATCTCAATAGATCTAGAAAGGCCTTTGGAAAAATCTAACATCGATTCATATTAAAAGTTACAGAATTGTTCTTATGAGAAGATACCACAACACAAGGTTATGTATAACAAACTCATAGTGAATATCAGGCTAAATGGAAAAACCTGAAAGGATTCTAATCAAAATATGTGCTGTCCATAATCTCCACTCCTTTTCAATATAGTGCTTGAAATTCTTCCAAAAGCACTAAGATGAGAGAAGGAAATTTGCCGGTGCCACCTGGCCAAGACAAACAGCACCTGAAAGGGGGAGTGAGGATGAAAGAAAAACCAGAGACAGAGAAAAGATACTTGGGAGGACTGTCAGTAGAGACTGCAGCCCCAGTTTATTTTAGCTCAGCCTTTTTATACAGTAGAACATCAGATAGCCACAGTTTGCTTAACTCAATTAGCTTTAATAGCTGTCTTTTCCAACCTTTTTCTGAGGGTCAAGGAATGGTCAAATACTGTTGTGAACTCCACCATTTAACCATCTTCCCTAAGTTATCAACACATTCCTCCTAACTTGGCATAACAATTCAGTACTTGTGCAAAACACACAAATTCTTGAGTCTAGGTCAAAGATCATGAAGTAAACAAGCAAGCCTGTCACAGCTCACTGTACATAATGGCTGTGCTTATACTAATAGCTCCCAACAGAAATTGTAGGATTACTTATTGGAAAAGAAGAGGCCATCACTTTTTGCAGACAATATCATATTATACACAAGATCAAAAAAAATTCCACCCAAAAACTTAGAGATGATCATCCTTTCAGTAAAGTGGCAGGTTACAATACCAACTTACAAAACCAGTATCCTTTCTATATAGCAATAACAAGCAATGAGAAAACACATTTAAGGAAACCCTCTATTCACGATAGTTAAAAAGGATATACCTAACCAAAGACATTAAAGTTCTGTACAATGAAATTTTTAAATAGTGAAAGAGATACAGGAAGATACTGGGAGAGGGAAACATACTCATGGATTGGTAGAATTAATATTGTGAAAATGACCATCTTATCAAAGCAATCTATAGAGTTAATGCAATGGCAATCAAAATACGGATGAAATTATTCACAGAATTAGGAAGAGATCATCCTAAAATACATATGGAATCACAAAAGACCCTGGATAACGAAAGCAATCTTGGGCAAAAAGTACTATGTTGGTGGAATCACCATACCAGATCTTAGATTATATTACACAGGTATAATTACAAAACTAATGTTACTGGCACAAAAATAGATATGTAGATCAATGGAACACAATAGAAGACCCAACAAGAATACATGTAATTTCATCCTCTTGATGAAATTGGCAGAAAGTTGCCAAGAACACACAATGGAGGAAAGAAAGCATCTTCAACAAATGGTGCTGGCAAAACAGGATCTCTTTCCATAGAAGAATGGAATTGAACCCTTATTTTTTACCCAACACATAACAACTCCAAATGGATCAGAGACCTCAATTTAAAACTTGAAACTCTGATAGTGGTAGAAGAAAACATAGCAGTACCTTACAGGATATAGGCATAGGAAAGGACTCTCTAAATTAGATATCAGCTGCTCAGGCATTGAGGTCAACAGCCAATAAGTGAGACCTTTTTAAGCTGCAAAACTTCTGTATAGCAAAAGAAACAACCAAGAAAGTGGAGAGCTAGACCACTGAGTGGGAGAAAATCTTCAAATGGCACACATCTGACAGAGGATTAGTATGCAGAATATACAAAGAAGTAAAAAAATTCAATGAAACAAGAAAATAAATAACCCAATAAAAAGATGGGCTATAGACATAAACAGACTGTTCTCAACTACCAGACTGAATAACTGGTAGTTGTATGGAAAGGAACAGAGTGCCAGACAGGAAGGATCTCCTTTTCAGTGGTTGTCAGAGTAGTCCTAGAGACTCTCAACATAACACAGCCCATTACCAGAGCTCTTGGCTATCTACCAGAGCTGGAAGATGAGACCTGACTGCTGAAGATAGGACAAACTTTGGACACAGGACTTAGAGCAATGGTGAAGGAACTGACCTGGAAGTGTAACTGTGAAAGTTCTAGAGCATACTATGCAAACTGCTAAGGAAGAAAATAAATCAATGGTCCAACCAAGCCCTAAAAACTGGCACAGAAAACAACTACCTCTATTGATGCAGTAGTGGTACTCCTATATGGGGAGTAGTCAACTACTCTCTAATTGAGTTTAAAGACCTTTCAGTGTTAGTGAACTAATGAGTGGCACTGTAAACAAAGCAAAATATACATGGTTTGAGAAGTAATAGACCCTAGAGAAAACCCTATCTCTGTCATATCTCTAGACAAATGAAATTACTTAATATGTTAAATATGAAGAATTACTTTTACAGATAAGTATACCATATACCACTCTTCAAAGAAGTTTCTTTTTGCAACAAATGGAGGCTACTGCAAATCTCACAACTTGTCAGACACAGACAATATATGTCAGAGAGATCTCCAGTTCTAGGTGACATATCTACAGTTGAAACTTTACACCTAAAGCTCATGGAACATAGCAGACCTGGGTGTAGACAGCAAAATAGTGCATCCCTCAGCTCTCATCAGTGAAGCTTCCTTGTACCACAATGTGTGGTACACACAGAAGGCCACAACTATTAAAGAATAAGAGGCTGCAGAGTGTGTGTCCCTGGATAGGACTCCTATATTAAACCTTACCCACCCATGGATCAGGGACTATTTAGAAAGAAGGGGGCATAAAGATTGTCCAAGTCAGGGATAGTTCATGAACATAGGGAAGCAGTGAATTTCAGGCTGCTGGAAGCTTGCACATATGAATTCTCAGCAATGATGGAATGGACCACAGGATGCATGCCAACTCAATCCAAAAGCTTACTGAAAATCTATAGATAGGGTGACTAGACTCCAGTGAATGAATTTGCATCAAAGGACATCTAGATACAAATGCTTGACTGTATAGAACTCAACACATATGGCAGAATACATGAGGTCCAGTTGGGATGTCTTAATTTGATTAAGAACTGTTGTATAAAATGTACAGAGCCAAAAATAAATAAATAAATAAAATTTAAAATCTTATTAAAGCATTCCCGACTTTATTTAAAAATGCTTTGGTAGAATGAAATTCACTAGGGAATTCTAAATCATGAATTTATAAATCTGTCATACTGTGCTGGATAGCTTTAGTTGTCAACTTCACACATCTGAATAGAGGGAGCCTCAACTGGGGAATTGCTTCCATTGGACTGACTGATGGTCATGTCTGTCGGGACATTTTCTTGATAATTGAGTTATGTGGGAGGGCCCAGGTCATTTTGGGTGTGCCACCTGTGGGCAGGTGGTCCTGTATTGTATAAGAAAGCAAGCTGAGCAGGGGACAGGGGAGCAAGCCGGTAAGCAGCATTCCTCATTGACTTTTGCTCCAGCTCCTGCCTCCAGGTTCCTGTCATGAGTTCCTACCTTGGGTTCCCTGTTGAACTCTGACCCAAATAAGCCCTTTCCTCCCCAAGTTGGAATTGGTTAGAGGGTTCCTTCACAGCAATGGACAAACAAACTAGAACAATTACCTATTAAATTATTACAGGAACAGCATAAATCTTTTAGAAAAATATATTTATGAAACCATAAAATTCAGTTAATTCTCTTTTGCTTGCTGTTCAGGTGTTCTATCATAAATTCTTAATTCAGAATAGTAACACAGAATTGTTTATTATTTTTAAAGTTTTAATAATTCTTTGAAAATTTCATATCATGTTTTATGATTATATTCATACTCCAGCCCCCCCAAATCTTCATAGATTCACCCTAACTCTCTCCAGCCCCAACATCATATCCACCTTTTTTTTTTTCAATAATTCATCCAACCCAGTTTGGATTTCCTGTGAAACCCTGGGGATGAGCTATCCAATGAAGCATAGTCAACTTCTAAGCTACTCTTTCTCTGAGCAGCTCTCAATTACCAACAGCACTGCAGCTGGGATCGACTTAATGACTACCTCCCCATCTATCCAAAAATTGTGTTTGGCTTGGGCTTACACAGGTCTTTTGTATATTGTCACAACTGCTGTTAGTTCATAGCTACAAATGGCCTGTTGTGTCATCACAAAACTATTTCAGCGTAGTTTCTACTGCCTTTGGCTATTACCATCTTTCACTTTGGTCCATCTTCCCCAGCGATCCCTTCAGTATGGAAGGAAGGGATGTAATTAGATGTCTCCTCTAGGGCTGTATCCTAACAGTATGCTAACATCTGCATGGTGTCAAGTTGTGGGGCTCAGAATTAATCATCATCTACTGCAAAAAGAAGCTTCTATAATGAGGGCTGAGGGATAAACAAAATTATTGGCATATAAATAAATCATTGAGGATTGGTTTAATAGTCTGTCCATTTTCAAGAATCAGAGTAAGTTCTCCCCAAGGGCCTATGACCTATGCAGTCACAAGTTTCTGGCCCTATTAATGATGCCAGGCAGGCATGGGTTCCATCTTGTAGACTGGAACTCAATTCCAATTAAAAAGTCATTTATTACTCCCATGACATTCATTCCTTTGTTTTTAAATTATGGTAGATTTATTAATTTATATAAACTAGAATGAACCATTTATGTAGATTAAAAATGTGTGATTATTGTCATTTTCAGCTTAATAAGCAAAAAAATCTTCACATTAAAACATTTGAACCATTTTTTTCTGGGTGGTATACACTCAAGTATAATTAGAACCTTTTTGAATTCTAGTCTTCAGAGGGGAGGTGGGTGATCATGATCTAACTGTAGAAAACTGAGAGTCATGGGCAGCCAATAAGCTACTGACTCTTTTCCCAAAAGAACATGATCCAGCATAAGACATCTCTGTTGCCAATAATTCCTTGTGTAAATGTGCAAACCTGATCTTAAGATGCAGTGCTTGCTTTAAGACTTGACTCCTGTAAGTATGCTTAGAAACTGGGAATGTAGGTTCATCCCAATAGTCTTATATTTCCTTGTATTGGTTCACCTTAAAATAAATTATTATACAATGAACAATTTGAGCATTATTTCAAACATCACAAAATAAGATTAGTAATTTTTCGTTCAATTGTTTTCTCATATTGTAGGAAAGGGTAATGTGTATTTAATATATACACACATAAAACCTATGTTTTCTATCCTTTTGTGCATAAATAAAATGGATTATTTAAGAAGTTAATATGGAGTATCTTAGAAACAAAATGCATTATTCCTATTTTATAATGGAATTATTTCCATTATAATATCATAGTAATATTTTGAAATCACTTAGGGATGTATTTGTTTACTCTTGTGATTCCAGTAAAACAATTTCAGAAAAAATTTTCCTGAGTTACTTTATCCTCTCAGTAACAAAATTGGTGTTTATTAAAAGTACTGAGTTCAAGGGCTGGAGAGATAGCTCAGCAGTTAAGAACACTGGTTGTTCTTGCAGAAGACCTGGGTTTGAATCAGAGCACCCACATGGTAGCTAACAACTATCTATAACTCCAGTTCCAGGGGATCCAACAGCCTTTTTTGTCCTCTGAGGGCATTGCACAACACAGGTGCACTTACCTACATGCAGGCAATGCACGCGTACACATAAAAGAAAAATAATTTTTTTTTTTAAGTTCTGAGTTCATAACAGTCCAGAACTGATGTTGCAAGAAAAAAACTCTTCCTCTTTCACAATACTGTTCTACTGGGGCTGAGAATGAATAGTCTTCCTAATGATGTACTAATTTTAAGTTAATCTATCTAAATCAAACTTTTATTTCCTTCAATTTGGGTTACTCTTGATGGTGTATGATCCCACAGACATCAAGATTTCCAGTAAGAAAATGAAGCTTGTTTCATATTTCTGATTTCTGAAATGTTAGTGATAATTATTTGATATTTAAGACAAGAAATTTATGGTAAATCTCCATAGCTACAACAGGCAAATAATGTAGGAGGTAACTGAGTATTTGCTTTTAGTTCATTTTTACTTTTTAATAATATTATCTCCATTATATGGAACTACATACATTTTCTTTATTTCCATCACAGGACCTGATATCCATGAAGGCAGCACACCTGTATGGCTTACTGCTTTATTTCTACTAGGTTGAGAAGTTAAAAAAATTATCAAACATTTCTAAATTTGTATGGATACATTATTTTAGCAATATTTGATAAAAAGTCTTAGTAATAATTCATTTCAGAAAACATGACTTGCGAATCAGCTTAAGTTCATAGAAGTGAAACTTGTCTACCAGACAGAGAGAGTGTCAATGCTTCACACAGTACATACAAGTCAACTGTACAATGGATTTTTCCAACATAGTGTTTAAGGTTGATTTTTAAAAAACTAAGGCAAAGTTATGCAAAGTGATATATTATTAAGTGACAATTTTACTTTGGGTCAATCCTTTGATACTAATAAAAAATTGAAATCTCTGCTTTTCCTCCTTACTCAACTGTAGAGAAAGGCACAGTCATTGATCTTACAAATCATCGATATAAGCATAAGATGAGGCAAAGAGGTATGAAACTCATAATTTGCAAAGAAATTGGTGCTATATAGAAGTCAGTTCTTTCAGCTTAATTGAGGGTGAAAATGAAATACGTTAATCATAAAACAGCCAAAAAAGTATTATGCCAACAGTCAGGTTGAATCTCATGTAAGCAAAGTAATCCTGAAGGAGCCAAGTCTTTGGACAATGGTGATACTATTAACTTTTAAATGTTTTTGTTTCTTTTCTTTTAAGGAGAGATTAATAAAATTAATGAATATGAAAAGCCTGGAACTTTGACTCACAGTATATGGAAATGTGACACTCAATTACTCTGCTGCAATAATTTATCTTTTGGATTTATCTACCAGAGGTCAAACTAAATGTTTCATACTATGACGAAAATCAGACACTGGAGGAAAGTCTATTTTTCATTGGTCTGGGGTGATCTTGTTTTTTAACAATGGAGGTACACACACCTGAAGACCTGGCAGGTTGGAATCACAAAGGTGTGAAGGAATTCATTCTGACAGGATTGACTGAAAACCATGCCTTGCAGGTTCCTCTCTTCTTGCTTTTCAGCCTTGTCTATTTCACCACTGTCGTAGGGAACTAGGCCATGACTGACTTGATCTGGTTGAATTCTTAACTTCATACACCAATGTACTTCTTCCTTAGGAACCTCTCTTTCTGTGATATCTGCTACTCTACTGTCTTAGATCCTAAGATGCTGGTCAATTTCCTGTCAGAGCATAAGTCTACTGCATTCATTGGCTGTATTCTGTAAAGTTTCTTTTTTCTAGTGTATGCAACCACAGATAGTATCATCCTATCTATAATGGCTTATGACCGCTATGTGGCCATTGCAAACCCCTTGACAGTACACAGTCATCATGACCCAAAGACTTTGCATGCAAATGGTTCTTGCATCTTACTTGGGAGGATTCATTAATTCATTGACACACACCAATAGGCTTGCTCAGATTGGATTTCTGTGGTCCAAACCTTGTGAATCACTATAGTACAAAGTCATCATGACCCAAAGTGTCTGCATACAGATGGTTGGTCCTTGGATGTTACTTAGCTGGGCTCATTAATTCCCTGACACACACAATAGGCTTGCTCAGATTGGATTTCTGTGGTCCAAACCTTGTGAATCACTACTTCTGCGACATCCCTCCACTTTTGAAGCTCTCATGCTCTGATGCACACACCAATGAGATGCTGCTCTTGATCTTCTCTGGAGTGATTGTCATGTTCACTTTCATCATCTTCATGGTCTCTTGTATCTCCATCATCAGTGCAATCATGAAAATCCTCTCACCTGAGGGGCAACGCAAAACAGTCACTACATGTGCCTCACATCTGACTGCTGTGACTTTATTCTATAGGTCAGGAACCTTTAGCAATATCCAGCCAAGTTCTCATTACTCTCTGGAACAGGAGAAGGTCTCTGCAGTGTTTTACACATTGGTCATTTCTTTGTTAAACCCACTGATTTATAGCCTGTGGAATAAGGATGTGAAAGAAGCAGCAAAGAGATCAATAATATTGTGGCTGAGAATCTAAAGTAGACTCAATCCTGGTTATAGCCTTGCAAACCTGGCATTGATCTTAAATTGAATTACATGAAAATGGTAAAAAAGTAAAGAAATAATCTTCCATTGATATATCCTTATGTTATTTGGAGCAGAAATGCTTATTAATATGATAAAAATCACTCCCTTGATCAGTTTGTTTGGTAGGTAATATTATTTTAAAAGCTGAAATATATTGTTTTAAAAATTGTTTTAAAATGGGGATGGAGTTCACTCTTAGACAACCTTAAACTCGTGAACACATGAGCACCACTAAATTAGCTGAGTACCGTGTTTGTGTGTGTGTGTGTGTGTGTGTGTGTGTGTGTGTGTACAATTGTATATGTTACAAAAACAAGGAAAGAAAATATGAAGGAGGGAGGGCATGGGAGGAGTTGAGGGGGACTTGGGGAATGAAAATAATACAAATAAAATATTTATTAAACCCTCAAGAATGTTTAATTAACAAAATAAAAGTAATAAATACATGAAAATATAAGAAAAACTCTTAATATAATTTATGTAGACTGCTAATGTATTGTTACTGAATAAATTCTTACATTGTGGAAAGACAAAAAAGAAGAAGCTAGTAATCTAGATTCAGTGTTCTAATAGCAACCAGTTAGAAATATACATTAGAATGTTATCGCATGGGGTGGACTGATGTTTCTGTGATTAAGAACATGTGCTGCTCTTCTGAAGGACCTGTGTTCATTTCCCAACACCCATATCAGGTGGATAATATCTGCAGCAGAAGCTCCAGGGAATCCCACATCCTCTCCTGGGCACTCAGGCACTCACAACAACATAGGGCTGCTCACAACCAGCTGTTACTCCAGTTCCAAAGGATCCACAAACTTTTCTGATCCCTGTCCAATATACACCCACATTTACACAAACATATAAGTAAAAAATTAAATTTAAAACGATTTAAAAATAAAATCAAGGCCACAATTTTCATATATAATGTATTTTACATCTGCCAACATTCTAGTGAATATTTACATCTCCATGCAAGTTGCAATTCTTAGTTGTATGTTAGAATGGTTACAGAATGTTAAACTCTATTGTTTATATTTTTCCATAAGTAAACACCATTGGGAAACTTGCACTGTGCCTGCTAGTGTGATGTAGAAATCGAATGTGCTCTTTTGACCAGACTATGGGGAAGGAAGCCATAATGAAGAGCACATGGTGAAAACAAACTGGACTCAATAGACCTTAAAAAAAGACAACGGGGGGCTAGAGAGATGGCTGAGGGGTTAAAAACACCGGTTGTTCTTGCAGAAGCTCTGGGATTGAATCCCAGCACCCACATGGCAGCTAACAACTACCTGTAACTCCAGTCCCAGGGGATCCAACATCCTCTTCTGTCCTCCATGGGATTGCACAACACAGGTGTACTTACTTACATGCAGGCAATACATGCATACTCATAAAATAAAAATAATTTTTTAATGACAAAGGACATGAAGTGGGTGGGAGGTAGGGAGATGAGGGTGTATTTGAGAGAAAATGAGGGAGGATTACTGAAAATGATAAAAATATATTGTATGAAATTCTCAAAGAACCAATGAAAACACTATTTTAAGAAAAAAACAAAATTTTAAGAAAAGTTGGAAATAAAAATTGCTATTTAAGCATAATAAAATATACAAAGTTGGAGCTGTAGAGACAACTTGGCCCTGGCTCCTCTTCCAGAGGACCCAGGTTCAATTACTAGCACCCTCCTGGTGGCTAACAACCTTCTATAACCCCATTTCCATGCCCTCTTCTCTCTTCTGAGGGCTTTGCACAAATAAAGTGCACTCACATATGTAGACAAAATATTCTTACCTGAAAGAGTAGATGATATGAGGAGCAGCTTCATAGGTAGGACAGTTCTTGAACTCTAGGAAAACATGTTTTAAAACTCTTTCAAGGGCTAATAACTGAAACCCTAAGTAATGTGGTGTCAATACCACTATTTTAATGCCTGATTAAAGAGCAAATCATTAGCAGCAAAATGTATTCTGAACTTGTACAGCAAAAATATAACCTAATAGTCTCAGGAATATGAGGTTATGCTGGTAAAAATAGAAAAAATATGTATTTAAGAGACAGCACATTAAGATCTTAAACATGATGCAAAATGACTGAATACATGAAATTTAAGTTTGTTCTGTAAGAAAAGAGTATTAAGGTGATTGAAAGGTTTTGAGCATGCATCAGTGCAATAATAATTTGTTTAGGAGAAACAAAGTAAAATATAAACATCTGAGTTCTCACTGTCACTTCTAAAAGAAGAAATGTCTGGAAAGAGGGTATAACCTTAAAGATCCAGAAGTGGGAAATATCTTGGATAATTTAGAAAATAATATGGTAAGCTAAACTGTCACAAATACAGGAAGGAGAAATGCAATAGTAAAGTAGACCAGCTCATGCTGAGAACAATAAGTATCTTTAGAGATGTTGAATATGAAAAAAATGCCAAAATATCTATATACTGAAAACTCACTCATACTTAATAACATGTTGACTTTGGGGAGTGTTTTAAATAATGTATTAAGGTATTAAGCAGAGAAAGACAAAAGTAAGGGTCTGGAGAAACGGCTTAGTGGTTAAGAGCTCTCACTACCCTTCCAGGGACCCAGGTCCATTTCCGGTATACATATGACAGCTAACACCCATCCTAAACTCTGGTTTCTGGAGATTCTTTCCTCTCTTCTGGCCTCTGTGGGCATTGAATGCACATAACCTTGAATGCAGCTCAAACACACATATACATAAAACAAAATTTAAAAAAAAACTTTAATAAAAGGAAGAATGTCAAACATAAGTGACAAAAGCTTAGCCAGGGGTTGATGTGATTCCATCATTATGATGATGGATCAGGCAAAATAGTGATGTCAACAGAGAACTTAAAGATGATCCCAAGAATTTTTCAGTGGACTATAAAATGCAACCACAATTCATAAAACATCTAAAAAATTCACATCTACAATACTAACAAAACTTTTCATATATAATTCTAACAAGTAAGTAATTATAAATTGAAGAATGATATGATTTTCACTGTGGACAAAAAATTAAATTTAATTATTCTAACCACAATAAGGAAGATGAATAAATACATTACAGAAGTTTCATGGATTAGAAAGTAAATTCATAAGTGAAATTTGATATGAGTCTCACCTTTGTAAAATTCCAAAAATACACACAGTAGGAAAACATGAAAATATGTATTTGTCCAATTGGAGTTATCTCTGTATTTATAGGGCCAAAAATTGTAAATTATAAATATTTCAACATTCTAAACAAGTTTAGCGAAGAACCTTGAGCAGATCAAGAAATTGCATTTTATTATTTCTTAAATTTATAGAAAGCGTGACTATGTATGGCGTACTAGCGATTCAAAGTATTCAATTATATATGTGTGTGCTTGTGTATTAACATAGAATTCAAAGAGACAGAGGTTGACAAGGCTAATATACATATTAGAGTTGGTGCTTATACATAAGGGTGTTCTGAGACATTTTCTGGGGAGACGTGAAGGAAGTTCTACTCATCCCAGGTATCAAACCAATGAGGGAATTAATAATAATGTCACAAAAGTCCTATGTGGCAGATCAATGACTCTATTGTGGCTAATTTCATCAGTATGAGTGAGTGTTGATATACAGGAACATGGATTCCTCAAAGATGGCTGCATCATCAAATACCCGACCCCACCATTGATGATTCAGAAAAGCTGCATCTCTTGAGCTCTCTGCAGGACTTGCAGGCAGCTGGATAGGTTGTAGGTCTTCTGGGAGAGTCTCATACATAGAACAGCACAGCTGAAGTTGTAGTTAAATCTTCTGAAATCTTCTAATATTTGAATAGTGTTTGTTATTACTTAAAACAAAATATAACTGTGAAAGCTAGAAATAAGTATGACAATGAAAAGTTGGTTTAGTAGCCAAACCCAGAATGTCATTGATATTTTTTGTGGCTTATAGGCATGGACAGTTATCCACATACAGTAGACCATAGTCCACTACAAAGATGTCATATGATCCAACATGTCAGTAGTTGTTACTCCCAAGATGGAAATAGTGATCACATAAGACCCACATTATTCTCCAAAAGCCATTTCTAGATAAACTATTTGTAAGAGAATACAATAAACAAAATAATAGCATTCCTGAAATAGATATCAACATTTGTAAGTTAAGAAACACCAGCTCTTCCCACCAGGAAGAACAGCTTATAGATGATTTCTATGAGGGACTTATTAAGCAAACTAAGCTTTCATATATGAGATACACCATCTTTTAAGCGTATTCAGAGTCAAACTGATAGGTTTCAGTAGTTAACCTTATCCTAGTCTGTAGCAAGGTTTCCAGTTGATCACCTCAGCCTTTCTCCAGGAACTACTGCTGTTATCGATGTGCATCTGGTTACCATACAAACTTACAGATCTTCATCTGTAAAGCACCAAGTCCAGGCCACGTGCCCCTTTCACTTCTAAAATTTTGAGAAAGAATCAATCAGCCTTGACAGTTTCTATTAAGTATCGTTAAGTGTAGCTTTTATGTGTGGATTTATATTCACAGAATTTATGCCAACTATCATATTGACTGCACAATGTCATTTGGTTTGAGAACTGGAACAAAGTATTAAATTCTATAAAGTTGTTAGCATTTGTACTTATGTTCCATGGTTTTCCTTCATTTTATGGAATTAAAATTAGTTAATCAGGAATATACAGCCTTTTATTTTTTTATAATTTTATTTATTATTGGACAGGAGAGATGGCTCAGATATGACTCTTGCAGAGGACCAGGGTTTGTTTCCCAGTACCCACATGGTGACTAACAACCATCTGTAGCTCCAGTTTCAAGGATTTGAAGCCCTATTCTCACCTCTGTGTGCACTGAAAGACATGGGTGCATTTACACACATGCAGGCAATGCACTCATACACATAAAATAAAAATAATAAGAAAAATTAAAACAAAAAGCACCAACCAAGTTAAACCAATAAGATCAACAGCTTAAACAGACTCATAACAAATAAGTAATTTGAAACAGTAATACAAAACCTACAGACTACAAACTCCTAGTCCCAGATGGAGTCACAGCAGAATTCTACCAGACATTCAAAGATCTACAATCAATAATGCTTAAATTATTCAAGAAGACAGAAAGAGAACAAGAACTTTCAAACTACTTCAATGAAGCCAGCATCACTCTAATACCAAAAGCAGGTAAAAATACAACAGAAAAAGAAAACTATAGAACCATATCTTTAATGAACATAGATCCAAAGATATTCAGCAAAACACTCACAAACCACAAACAGAGACACATTAAAAAAATCATCCCCCACGATCCAGTCTTCTTTATTTCAGAAATGCAGTGATGATTCAATATAAGTAAGTCAATAAACGCATTAAGACATATAAATGGGCTGAAAGTCAAAAATCATGTGGTCATCTCTATAAATGTCAAAAAGACCTTTGATAAAAATCTCAATGTATGTACAATAAACCTATAGTCAATGCCATTCTAAATGAGAAAAACTAGAAGTATTTCTATTAAAATCGGGAACTAGACAGAGCTGTCCACTGTCTCCACTCCATTTCAATATAGTGTTTGAAACTCTTGCAAGAGCAATAAGACAAGAGAAGGAAATTAAGGAGTACCAACTAGAAGAGGTCAAATTATCACTATTTTCAGCTATGATATGATATTATACATAAATAATCCCCAAAATTCCATCAGAAAGCTATTAGAAATGTTTAATACTTTCAGTACATTGACAAGTTATAAAATTAACTTACAGAAATAAGTAGCCTTTTTTATATCAATACCAAACAATCAGAAAAAAGCATTCAAATAAAGTCTTCAATTCACAGTAACCTCAAAAATATTTAGTAATAAAACTAACAAAAGACATTAAAGACCTCTGCAATAAAAATTTCAAATCTATCATGAAAAATAGAGAAGAAGATATTATGAGATGGAAAGAGTACCCTACTCATGAATTGGTAAAATCAATCTTGTGACCATCTTATCCAAACCTAGCTATATATTCAATACAATGCCAATCAAATTACTGACAACAGAGCTGGAAAAAAAATCTTAAAATTCATAAGGAATCACAAAAGACCCCAGATAGCCAAAGAAATTTTGGGCAAAAGAACAACTGGTTGGATCACAAAAACAGATCTCAGATTATATCACAGAGCTACAGTTGTAAAAACTGCATGGTACTGGCACAAAAGTAGACATGTAGATCACTGGAACACAGTAGAAGCCCCAAATATGAGTACATGAAAATTCAGTCACCTGATATTTGATAAAGGTACCAAGAATTCAAAATGGAGAAAAGACAGCATCTTCAACAAATGGTGTTGACAAAACTGGATCTCCACTTGTAGAATGGAATTGCACCTTAATCTTTCCCCTGCACAAATGTCAACTCCAAATGGAAAATATAAATATAAAATATAAATATACAATATAAATCTCTGAAACTTCTAGGAGAAAATAAAGGTAGTACCCCCCCCCTGCAAGATATAGGTGTAGGAGAGGACTTTCCTTTATAAATAGGACATCAGCTGCTCAGGTATTAAGGTCAACAATCAATAAATAGGATTTCATTACACTACAAACTTCTGTACAGAAAAACAAACAACAAAAATAAGTATAAAAAAACCACGAATGGGAGAAAATTCTTTACCAGCACACGTGAGAGAGAATTAAAATCCAGAATATACAAAGGATTAAAAAAATAAAACCAAAGAAACAATAAAATAAATGATCCAATAAAATGATGGGTTATACCTGCAGAGAGTTCTCTAATAAAGAAATAAAAATGGCTGAGAAACACCTTGAAAAGTGCTCAACATCCTTTGTAAGTGGAGACATACAGATTAAAAAAAAACAACAACAACAACAAAAAAAAAAAAAACAGGTTAAGATGCTATCTTAACCCAGTCAGACTGGCTAGGATCAAAAGAACAAAGACACCAAACATAGTAAAGGATGTGGAGAAAAGGGAAAGCTCATTCATTGCTGGTGGGAATGGAAACTCCTGAAACCACTATGGAAAACAGTGTGGAAAACACTTAAAGAACTAAAAATTGACTTTCCATATGATCCAGTTATACCACTTCTTGGCATATGCCCAAGGGACTCATCCTGCTGTAGATATAACCTGTGCATCCATGTTTGTTGCTGCTCTTTTCACAATAGCTTAGAAATGGAAACAACCTAAATGCACTTCAACTGATGAATGGATAATGAAAATGTAGTACATTTGCACTATGAAGTTATTTTCAGTATTAAAAAAAAGATGAAATCATGAAGTTTGCAGGTAAATGGATATAACTTGAGAGTGTTTTACTAAGTGAAGTAACACAGACCTTTAAAAGCAAATGAGGTATGTTCTTCCACATTTGAGGATCTTAGCATTAATCCCTTATCTGTGAGTATGTATCCTGATATAACAGCAAGAGCCAAAACAATGGAAAGGATACAGTGAGGTAATGGAAAAGAAAGAAAGGAGGGAAGGGTATAGTAGGGAGTGTTAGGCTTTGAGGGGAGGAGGGAAGGACACACAGGTGGCCATGGTGGAGAGAAGAGGAGGCAACTCAGGAGTGGTGGGAAGGTGGGAGGAAGGTGTTATTTGGGTGAGGGTGGGGATACGTGGGGTGCTTGCATTTGGGGAGAGGAGAGGAGTAAGGTGGGGGAAATAGAGTGTAGAGAAGAGTAGATATTGGGGAACTGGGGAAGCCAGAGAGAAATGTGTTGACTCTGAACACTACTGACAAATGTACATACAGTGCCTGGACA
>NW_008328589.1:161164-162527 GCF_000622305.1 Nannospalax galili
TATAAAATATTTTGTTCATTATTACTTCTTATGTATATAAGTGTATTGCCTACATGTATGTAAATGCATCCTTGTCATGCAATGTCTACAGAGGTCAGAAGAGTGCATCAGATTCTCTTGGAACAGTAGAGACAGCTTTTAGTAACCATGAGGGTTCTAGGAATCAAACCATGGTCCTCTGCAAGCACAGCCAGTCCTCTTAACCCGTGAGCCATCTCTCTAGCCTGGTATCTTCCTGGTACACCTACAGTTGCTCTTTCTCACCGTAGCCCTGGATAAGAGCAGTGGGCAGTAACCATGACACAGCCTGAAAGCTATACAGTCTAGAAATTTTCTTCAATAAATCAAGCATTTTGCCATGTTTTTATTCAACAGTTTCTCAGGACACAGGCATAATATAACCTTATCTTTTAAAGAATGTCAGTGAATGGTCTCTAGTCTGGTCCTAGATGGAGTGCTTGGTGCACTGTGTATATTCATGAGCTGGGTCTCCACTGTCTATATTTATTTTGGCATTTGATTTTATAAACTCCCACCAGAATTCCCTACTAATTATTGTTAATAGCATAATATACCCCTTCTAGCCCAAAGTTAAAATCTTTTCCACATTCCTCCATAAACCAGTTCCAAAGGCCTAAGAACCACATGGTTAATCTTGTCCCAGCAACAGCCCCACTTGTGCATAACTAATTTTGGTGTTGCTCCTTTGTCAGTGTGAACAAATACCTGGCAAGAAACAGGTTGGTTTAGAATTTAACATGCATAAAGTCCACCATGATGGGAGTACATATCAATAGGACATAACAACTTATCACAGTAGGTTTTCGGGAAGCTGAGAGAAGGCTAGAAGACCAGGCTAGAAAACAACAGAGCCCTCACCCCCCACTGCCGAGGGACTAACCTCTTCTGGTGATGCTTCGACTACTAACGTTTTCACAGCATTCCCAAATGATGCCACTAGCTGGTGACCAAGTGCTCAAACACAAAAAATTGTGGATATTTCATAGTCAAACCATAGCAGTGTCAAAGATGACCAACGCAAACAAGACCAATCACAGAAAACATGACAACAGATCTTAACTGCAGTTCCAGATGAAAGGATACTTTCTTCTGACCTCTGCAGAAATATCACAACATAGATACACTTACATACATGCAGGCAATACACATAAACTAATATATAGATAGATAGATGGATATAGATATAGATCATATTTAAAAATATGGCAATAAAAAAGCAAAGACTCCTGAGACGGTCCAAAAAGAGACATGATAAAATACAGAAAATAATTGGTAAATCTGAAAGTTAATCAGTCTAAATATTTTCATTTGAAAATGGGTGCAATGCTTTTTTCAATCTTTA
>NW_008328590.1:0-332 GCF_000622305.1 Nannospalax galili
TGCGCCAGTCTCTAAAGCTAATTTGGCTAAGGTCTCTTTTAGAGTTCTATTTATTCTACCTGTCCTGAACTCTGGGGTCTATAGTTTCCAATTGGCCCCCAGTGCAGTGGCTATTCCCTGACTTACCTGAGAGACAAAGGTTGGCCCATTATCTGATCAGATTGTAGTTGGGAAACCATACCTGGGAAGGATCTCTTCGATGAGCTTCTTGGCTACCACGTGAGCAGTCTCATGCTTCGTTGGGTAGGCCTCAGCCCATCCAGAGAAAGTGTCTATGAATACATTTCTGATGAAGCTGCTTCCATCTGTGTACCAGGTTTCTTCAGCGTCAG
>NW_008328591.1:0-465 GCF_000622305.1 Nannospalax galili
TGCTATTAAAACTACTCTTAGAAAGTCCCGTCAGCACTGTCGTAGGTCACACTTGCACATTGGAACTGTCCTACATCACACACACACACACACACACACACACGGCCACAGGAACCCCGACCGTTTAGCTCTGATCTTTCCTCTTAAACAGAGTTTGAATGGATAACTGGGGAAACTGCATGGCGGGGAAATGTTACCAGAAATTAAAAACATATGAAAAGGCCATACAGACGCCTATGACTTTGCAAAATTAAATACAATTAAAAATTAAATTAAAAAATAATAAAGTAGTGCTCAAAACAGAGGTACCTTCTTTGATTGATAGTGCTGTTCCCTGAAGGACCCCAGTACCAGGTCCAGGATCCCTCCCTATAAATTATTGGCCAGGTAGGTCTCAGGGCCCTGAAAGCACAGAGGTCATTGTCATTGCTCCTTGTTGTCCTGCAAACCTAGATGGTCAGAAGA
>NW_008328592.1:0-104 GCF_000622305.1 Nannospalax galili
AACAGACAGGACCAGAAAAGAAACTCTCCAAGGCACATCATAGTAAAAACATTGTATGTACAAAACAAAGAGACAATTCTGAAAGCTGCAAAAGAGAAACAACA
>NW_008328592.1:234-415 GCF_000622305.1 Nannospalax galili
ACAGGATTCAATACTCATCTTTCATTAATAACTTTAAATATTAACAGACTGAACTCCCCAGTCAAAAGACATAGACTATATGAATGGATTAAGACACAAAACCCATCTTTTTGTTGTCTCCAAGAAACTAATCTTACTTTCAAGGACAGACACTATCTCAAAGTGAAAGGATGGAAAAAAA
>NW_008328593.1:0-406 GCF_000622305.1 Nannospalax galili
AGAGGGCAGGTGGCACAACCATGTTCAGGTGAGAAGGGCCAGGTGACACAACAATCAGCACGTCAGAGGAGGCAGGTCACACGACCATCTTTATGGCAGAGAGGGCATGTGACATGATAATGTGCACATCAAAGATGGCAGGTGACACGACCATGTGCACGTCAAAGAGAGCAGGTGACATGACCATGTGCATGTCAGAGGGGGCAGGTGACAGAACCATCCTTTTGTTAGATAGGGCAGGTGACACGACCATCTGCTCGTCAGAAGGGCAGGAGACATGACCATGCACGTCAGAGTTGGCAGGTGACAAGACCATCTTTATGGCAGAGGGTGCAGGTGACATGACAATCTGATAATCAGAGGGGACAGGTGACACCACAATCTTTATGGTAGAGAGGGCAGGTGA
>NW_008328594.1:0-2232 GCF_000622305.1 Nannospalax galili
GCCAATAAGTTACCTTGTCTGAAAGGAGGTGGATGGCATTCTTTTTTTGTGGGGGTGGAAGCAGTTAGAAAGAGTCTCCCCTATAGCCCCAGCTCTCCTGGAACTCACTGTGTAGACCAGGCTGGCCTTGATCTCATAAAGATCCACCTGCCTTTGCCTTCTGAGTTCTGGAACTAAAGGTATGCACCACCACAACTGATGGATGACATTCTTTAAGGATGACACTGGAGGTTGCTCTCTGTTCTCCACAGGTACCCCCACACATGTAGACACACATTTGCATACACCCATGCACCTGTGTACACACACACACACACACACACACACACACACACACACACACACACTGAAAGCTGAGCATGGTGACTCACCCTTACAGCCCAGCACTTGGGAGGCAGAGACAGGAGGATTGCCAAAAGTTTGATATCAGCCTGGTTAACATAGAGAGTTCCAGATTAGCTAGGGCTACATAGAAAGATCACGCCTTAAAAAGATTCGGGGGAGGGCAGACATCGTGGCACATACCTTTAATCCCAGGAGAAAAAATGCAAAAGTCTTGAACGAAGTAATAATAAACTTTTCCCCACCTTCCTTTATTGCAGCTCCACCAACAACTCCTCGTAAGTGATGCTGGCAACGCGTTGCCTTACGTAGGGTCAAGAAGAGGAAACTCAGTCTCCCCTGGGCTTCCCCCAGAAGCAGATGTGAGGACAGGCTGGGCCCGTCTACTTGTGGATGCATTTATTCACTGTTTGCCGAGTCCACAGACACAGAGGTGGGACCTGACCTGTGAGCATGGCCGTGTTATTGGTCAGGAGGAGAGCCTAAGCTGCTGACACGCTCTTCCTCATGGACACGGGTAGCTCTCGTCACTTTTTTCCCACAAAGATTCAAAGTTTGCTGAGGATGGAGTGCTGGTCTGGGGCTCCAAGATCAGGGTGCGTTCCATCCGGAGAGGGGCCTCGGGTGGCCCTTTCCCTCTGGGCCTCAGTCTTTCAGCTGCAGCAGGAAAGGAGGAAGTAGGTCCATTCTGGACTCTTCACTCTACAAATGGTCCTTTGACGATGGGGAGGGCTGGCAGCTATATGGGGGGATGGCCACATAGGTCACTGAGGACTCTGAATCACCCCAGCCTCCCTCAAGGTGTCTCCCCAAGCGTGAATGACCAGTATGTAATTTGGCTTCCTAGATGTGTGCTGCTTCTGGTCTGACTGGATCAACCAGGACCACCCTGGCAGTGGCAGTGATGGCGGTGATCGAGAGACCTTTGATAGTGTCTGCAGTGCTCCTGAAGACATTGAATGTAGGTCAGCCGCAGATCCCCATCTCAGCTTGGAGGATCTGCGCCAGAAGGTGCAGTGTAATGTCATAGATGGATTGATTTGCAATAACGAAGACCAGTTTGGAAACGGACCATTTGAACTTTGTTATGACTATGAGATTCGAGTCAATTGTTGCATGCCAATGGACCCACCGTGTCCCTCATCAACACCATCCACAAGTACCACTGTATCAACGTCACCTACCACTTCACCAAGGACCTCACCCACCACTCCATCAACAACCTCACCCACCACTCCATCAACGACGTCACCAACCACTCCATCAACGACGTCACCTACCACTCCACCAACAACGTCACCCACCACTCCATCAACGACGTCACCTACCACTCCACCAACGACATCACCTACCACTTCACCAACCAGTTCACCAACAACTTCACCAACTACTTCACCAAGTACCTCGGCTACCACATCTCCAACCTCCTTGCCTACCACTTCAACAACCTCGACTACCGCATCCACCACTACGCCAATACCCACTACATGCGTTGTTACTACTGCTGGTACTACTGCTGGTGATGATGATGATGGCTGCCAGTGGACTCCTTGGAAGGATACTGGAAAAGCCCCCTTTACTCCAACAGGTGAAGAGGTAGAAAGGATCGAAAATCTCTGTGCACCAGAGAAGGTACTTAACATCTCCTGCAGAGCTGTGATGTATCCCAACATCCCAATTGATCAGCTTGGACAGAAGGTGATTTGTGACAAGTCTGTTGGGCTGGTGTGCAAAAACTCAGATCAGAAAATAGGTGGGCCCATCCCCATGCCCTTCTGTCTCAACTACGAGATCAGCGTCCTGTGCTGTGATACTGCTACTCCTACTCCTCCTCTTCCTCCCACTCCTAACCTGTGCTCTACCCCAGGCACAACCACACACACCACCACC
>NW_008328594.1:3510-3791 GCF_000622305.1 Nannospalax galili
CTCAGACCCCAACACCCCCATCCACCACCACCACAGTGACCACAACCCCAATGCCTACCACTACTCAGACCCCAGCACCTCCATCCACCACCACCACAGTGACCACAACCCCAACACCTACCACTACTCAGACCCCAACACCCCCATCCACCACCACCACAGTGACCACAACCCCAACACCTACAACCACTCAGACCCCAACACCCCCATCCACCACCACCACTCAGACGCCAACACCCCCATCCACCACCACCACAGTGACCACAACCCCAACACCTACC
>NW_008328594.1:6152-6687 GCF_000622305.1 Nannospalax galili
CACCACAGTAACCACGACCCCAACCCCTACCACCACCACCACAGTGACCACGACCCCAACACCCACCACCACAGAGATCCCAACCCCCACATCTACCATCACAGAAACTACAACCCCAACACCTACTGTTACGGTGACCTCCACTCCAACATCTACCACTACTCAGACCCCAACACCCACACCCACCACCACAGTGACCACAACCCCAACACCCACACCCAGCACCACAGTGACCACAACTCCAATACCTACCACTACTCAGACCCCAACACCAATCTACACCCACCACCACAGTGACCACAACCCCAACATCTACCACTACTCAGACCCCAACATATACCACCACCACAGTGACTATGACCCCAGTAACTACCACTACAGAGACCTCTACTCCAACATCTACCACTACTCAGACCCCAGCACCCACACCCACCACCACAGTGACCATGACCCCAACACCCACCACCACAGAGACCTCTACACAAACATCTACCACTACTCAGACCCCAGCACCCACACCCACCACCACAGTGAC
>NW_008328595.1:0-301 GCF_000622305.1 Nannospalax galili
TTTATTATTTTTATTTTATGTATATGAGTGTATTGCCTGCACGTATGTGAGATCACCTGTGTCATGCAATGCAGCGGAGGTCAGAAGAGGGCTTCAGATTCCCCCTAGAACTGGAGTTAAGGATGGTTCGTAGCTGCCATGTGGGTGTTGGGAAGCGAACCCGGGTCCTCTGCAATAGCAGTCAGTGCTCTTAACTGCTGAGCCATCTCTCTAGCCCCTAGTTTTCTTTTTTTTTTTTAAAATATTTTATTTTTTATTTTATGTGTATGTGTGTATTGCTTGCATGTAGATAAGTGCACCC
>NW_008328596.1:0-1078 GCF_000622305.1 Nannospalax galili
CTTTATTTAGGTGCCAATCATATGGTTTTCCTGTCACAATGAAACATGCCTTGTCAGGCCATCTCCAATGGAGCCCGCGTGACATCCTCCGTGGGTTGAGGCTGGAACTTCAAGGAAGGTTGCCTCTTGGAATTGGTTGTGATAAGAAACATGCAGTGTACTTGGCATGCTTTACTTGCTATTATTTTTCTGTCACTGTATCTTGGGCTTTCTGGGGGCCCAGAAAACACTTGGTGTCCTTGGCACCGCTATCACTACCTTTATTAAGATGAAATAGTTATGTTTATAAGTCCCATACTTGGAAGGATTTCATGAGAGCTACAAGATTAGAATGGGATACTGATGTAACTTGAGGTTTGGAACATATTAATGAATAGGGAAAAATAAAAGGCAGATATAAAGCGACATTATTGTGAATCACCTGGAATTCAAATAAAACCATTAATAATTATAGAGCTAGTATTGAAAGCACAATAGTGGTTTGAGGTCAGCTCACCGTGTAACCACAAAATATAAATTTTAAAGGTCTCTAATGTGACTCACCAAGATGAAAAACAGAAACTTTCTGTTCAGCACTAGTGAATGTTTGACAATGTATTTTGATTCACCTGTATTTCACTTTTGTCTCTGGAATCAGAACTCTTAAAAAATGGTTAAACTGTAAAACAATGGCTTATTGATGTAATCATGTAAATTTGTAATTTATAATCTGAGCTCTGCAGCTGCAAAATTACACTCAGACTTTCATTAAGCTCCTTTGTGTCTGTTTGTCACTAGCTGACTCCTTGTCCACCCTCTCGACGACCCTGTTCCCATTGGACTGAACTGCCCCGGTCTGGGCTGGTCCGTCGCAATGCCTCTAGATGTTATGACAGCACACACACATAAGCCAACTCATCCCTTGTGTACTGGCAAAAACACCATATATAGTAACTATATCTATCAGTGAGAGGTGCACGTATACCCTCGCAAGTGTGGACACTGCCACAGGCCTCTTATGAGCATTTTCAGGCAAGTGAGCAGGTAAAGCTGTCAAGAAAACTTTCACTTAACTTGGTATCAGGTAATTGACCTTGAC
>NW_008328596.1:4521-6618 GCF_000622305.1 Nannospalax galili
TGAATTCATTCAGAAGTTTATCCCTATCTTCCTTCAGCTCTATGATTACCTTGTTTGTGTGTTCTTTAAATTCAGTGAATTCTTTTATCATATTCATCATTGTTCTTTTGAGTTCCTTGTCCTGCATCGTCTCTAGGGGGTTCTCATTGTGCTCCTCTAGAGGATTACTGGTATTTGGTGGGGATATGTTATTTTGGTTTTTCATGTTATTATTTTTTCTCTGTGATTTTGACATGTGAATTTCTTTTGTAGTTTCTGACTCTTGTGTGATTCTCGGGCCTTCAAGTTCAGTTCTACTTCTTTTTTTGAACTTTGTATGTCTTTGTGGTTTACTTTTTGGGTATGAAGAGCTGGTTCGTCTAAGCTTCTGGTTCTCTCTTTTGATTTTATCTTGTCGAGGCCGGATTGATTTTGTCTTCAGGAGTTCCGAGGTGGCCCAATTCCAATGTGGGTCATAAGTTTTCAGACTTTCTCCTTAGGTCTGGAATTTTCTAAGAATGATTTTGGCCTCAAGAACTTGGGTGTTGGACTGACCTTAGATCCTCTCTGTGGGCGTGCCACACAGGGATGCAAAGTCAGATGGGTTGGGAAGAAGCCCCAAGATTTCTCAGGGAGTGGATTGAGTAGCTGGGTTGTACTGTATGCAAAGGATCAGGGAGAGGAAAGGTAAGCCTTGGAGCCCCAGAAAGAGGCTGTCAGGCCCAGAAAGAGGCTGGCGGGTGTTGCAGGACCAGGGAAGTAGAGGGAGGTGAGGGCAGGGCCAGGTCCAGAAGCGGTGCTCCTGGGGACGAAGAAAGGCACTGAGTTGGTCTGGTTGAAAAGGATCAGGAAGCAGTATTGGTTCCCCAGGTGTCTGGGGACCCAACACTAGGAATGGTGCAGGGCTCAAACTGGGATTAGAGAACAGCGGAGGAGATGGAAGGGTGAATGTGGCTGGGGGAGTCAAGGCGCGGAGGGCTGTGCTATAGACTTACCCCAAGAGGCCTGAGGATAGGAGTACAGGCTAGGAGAGTTAGCCAGTGATGCAGGTCCAGGGAAGCAGAGAGAGATGAGGGCGGGGCCACGTCCAGAAGCAGTGCTCCTGGGGCCCAAGAAAGGCACTAATTTGGTCTGGTTGAAAAGGATCAGGAAGCAGTATTGGTTCCCCAGGTGTCTGGGGCCCCAAGACTAGGAATGGCACAGGGCGCAAACTAGTAGAGAACAGCGGGGGAGATGGAAGGGTGAATGTGGCCGTGGGAGTCAACGCACGGAGGGCTGCGCTATAGACTTACCCCAAGAGGCCTGAGGATAGGAGTCGGGGCTCTTTTTTTTAATGGGCTATTAGTAGCAAAGTGTGTTGGCACAGGCCTTTAACAGCAGCATATGGGAGGCAGAGGTAGGTGAATATCTGTCAAACAAACCATGAAGGTTATTGCCATTACTGGTGGTTACATACTGAAACTAGATGGTAAGACCCCACTGCTGAAGTTTGCAGAACATGGAGAAATGATGCCAGAATAATGTGGAAGCTTGCTGTGTACTTGCTGACTTACATGGAGCCATGTGAAAATGCAGATTGCTGAGGGCAAACTCTCACCAATGGTCTTGCTCAGCTATAAACCCTGTTTTCTCCAGTATCAACAAGACAGGCAGAATATGCCTTCTGGTTCAACAAGCAGCTTTCAGATTGGATTTACAGCCCACTCCATGGGAGAAAATTCACATCTGATATTATGAGCCAGGAACAAAACTGTACCCAGAGTGGTCACAGGTTCCAGCAGGAAATCAATTGTTATTGTCTTGTTATGATGTCCTTCTCAAGTTCCCTTCTCAACATTTAAGTTCATGTCTAATAGGTCACTGCTATTGTCAGCTGCACTCCATCTTTCAAGGAAACTTCCTTTCACAATGGATGGGACAGCACAAAGACTCAGAACCAATGATGAAGATCCTGAGAAAAAGGCAGTATTACTCTGTCACACTGGCCCAATGTTAGCCATGAATGGACTTTTATATCTGACAATCTCTACCCTCAAGGATCTGAAAGCATTACAAAAACATGTAAGAGCCAGAGGAAGGCGTGGACTGTTGTGGATCAATTTCCTTGCAATCGACAGA
>NW_008328596.1:7307-9260 GCF_000622305.1 Nannospalax galili
AAGCCTTGCTAAGTATCCCCAGGAAGACTTATGTCTCATGGTTACTAAGAAAGAAAATGAAAAGTTAAAAGATGTTAGAATATATGAGAATGGAGATCTTTTATTAAGAAAGATTTATGTATGAAGATTAAAAATGAGAAAGCCGAAGTAAGTGAGGAAGGTCTATGCAGGTTTGCTACAATATATCAAGGATGACACAAATATAATATACACATAATCTTAAAATTTCTAAGGTCATAGTTTAATCAACTAATTTAAGGAACAAAATATATATCTAGTCAAGGTTTATCTGAGAATGTTTGGTTTTTTACCCAAGCCTTAGCTACATAGCACATGATAATTAAAAGTACCAGACTGGTAGAACTAACATTTTTAGATATTTGAGGCCTATACTAATCTGGACTTAAAGAACATTTTTGGCTCTTGGCCCTCCAAGGTTGACTAAGTTCCAGGGGACTATGAAGCATCTCTCAAAATGTCCTCTAACTATGGTGAATCACCTATCCTCTTGTTCAGGGAGGCCATGGAGACCCCACCACATGGACTTGAACCAGTGTCCATTCTACAAAGAGGAGGGTCAGCACAGAGGAAACATTTTCTTCATGCTTTCAAGTGAAGCCAGCCACAGTCGAGCAGGACCATTGACTTATCTTCACATAGATGGCACTGGTAAAAGAAGGGAGCCAGGGGCTCCTCTCAAGCCCATGTGTCCCCTGAGGACAGATCCTCAAACAACCTCAAGAGTAAAAATGAATTGGTTTACTTGGGCCAACTGTACAGTCCTAAACACCAAAAAGGAAAGTATAACCAAAGATGAAAGTGATCAGTGTATTTCTTTAAGAGTTCAAGGGATTACACTGCCCAGACTTAAGTTCTTATAAGATGTTATTTAGACAATTATCTCTCATTGATGACTTTGTTCCTAATAAGACAGTGCTACTCAGATGTAAGACTTCAAATCTTGGTCTGCAATACTGTAGTGCCCACCTGCAGCTGCAGGAGACAACCCACTATTGTTCTAAAAATTCTGAAATGATGGCTAAATTTGTTTTCTCTCCATATCTACAGGTCACTTAAGAGGGAACTGATTCTAGCCACTCCAACAGTTATCAAAGTCATTGAGAACAAATCCCGTGTTCATCCTTGAATTCAGCCTTGGAAGCTGTGATGGCTAATACTGGGTATCAACTTGACTGGATTTGGGATTAACTGAAATGAGAGAGATCTTCTTGATTGGATCATCTGAAGCTGGATGACATACCCTAAATGTGGGTGTTACCGTCTGATGGCAACCCATATAAAAGGCCAGGGCAGAGGAGAATGTTTTTTGTTTTTGTTGCTTGCCTTCTCTTTCACAAGTGAGTTTGTCTTGCTACTGTAGACTTGTAGACTGTAGACTAGCTGATCATTTGGAATTCGTCAGACCTTAAGCACAAGATTGGGACTACTGAGACATCCAGCCTTGTGGACTGAGCAAATATGGAGTCTCAGCCTCTCCAGTGTGGTGCAGCTATAGTTGGACTACTTAGACTCTATCTTCGGAGCTAAGCTGATAAATCCTTATACACAAATAATCATTCTACCGGTTCTGTTTCTTTAGAGAGCCTTGACTAATACAGATTGTGTTATCAGGAGTGGTTCTAGAGAAAGAGAATTGAAAGGATGAATTTCTTTAATGGGCTTGTTGGTATCTGGAGCAGGCTCTCCAACTCAGTGTCTTCAGGTAGCATGGAGAGCACTGAAAACCCACGGCATAAACTATTTGAAACATTTATGGCGAGAAATGTATTTGAATATTCTAACTCACCTCTTGTGAAGAGCAAGGAATTTAGTGACTCTGTACATAAAATATTTGACACTTTGTTGAAAAATAAGAAAAATAGTGGTGCTGGCTGGTTACTTCTAGCATCTCTGGATAAAGAGATGAAGATAAACAATGAGCTTAATGATAAA
>NW_008328597.1:0-271 GCF_000622305.1 Nannospalax galili
CTCAAAAGAAGTAAAGATGGCTGTGAAACATCTTAAAAGATGTTCAACATCCCCAATAATCAGGTAAATGCAAATTAAAACCACTTTAAGATTTCATCTTACCCCATTTAGACTGGCTAAGATCAAGAGAACAAATGATCACAAATGTTGGAGGGGATGTGGGGAAAGGGGAACACTCATCCACTGCTGGTGGGGCTTCAAACTTGTTCAATTCCTATGTTAAGCAGTGTGGAGAACTCTTTAAAAACTACAAATGAACCTACCATTTGAC
>NW_008328598.1:0-865 GCF_000622305.1 Nannospalax galili
GTAAGTAACCCACAAGCTAACATTCATTCATTCATTCAGGACAGAGTAGCGGTGCCTCATGCATCCCCCAGCCACTTTCTATCTTGATACACCAGGACAGGAGACCGGTAGTCACATGAGGGTGCTGAAGTGTGAGGAGCTTGCAAGGGCCTTCTGTGGCCCGGGGACAATGGAATAAAAAAGAAACAGTGAGTGGACGTCACTGAAGGATTCTAGAACTTTTTGTTGATGACTTCATCAGCACCATGGGAGCTAATCGTGGCTGTTTTCTGTCTAATTTTGAAAGAATTTTAAAAACAAGGCACACTCTAGAAAGCCCTTCAAAGTAGCATTATTTTCAGTGTCTTACCATACCACACCAGGGACCCTTTTATTTTTATTTTTTGGAAGGGATCCTGTCACTCTGACACAGAAGGCTCTGGCCCATTGTCTTTAATTTATCCTGTACTCTGCACAAAATCCACTGATAAATTAGAAAAATTCATTTTCTGAGTCAGTGTCCCAACCAGTTAGTAAAGTGTCCTCAAGCAAACAGATAAACGAAGCCTTAAATTCTACTTTAAAGAAATCTCTCTGTCTCTGTGTCTCTGTGTCTCTGTTGTTGAGACAGGGTCTCATTATATAGCCCAAGCTGGCCTAGAATAATTTCTGTCTGGTTCAGACAATTTGAATTTGCATTACTCCTGCCCTGGCCTCCTAAGTGCTGGGATTCTGGGCATGGGTCACCATGGTGGGTTTGGATCTGAGCTTCGCTTTGTTTTTTCCCTATTATATTTACATCCCTTCCATGTTCACAGGAGAAGTGAGTGTGAGCGTGGTCAGGGTTGTTAGGTGCCTATTTCTTGGCTTTGTTTTTACACACAAA
>NW_008328599.1:0-436 GCF_000622305.1 Nannospalax galili
AAAGGACAGTTTTTGCCCCTTGCCCTCCAAGGTCGACTAAGTTCCACGGGATTATGGAGCATCTCTCAAAATGTCTTGTAACTGTGGTGAGTCACCTGTTCTTTTAATTCAGCGAGGACATGGAGACCCCACCAGATGGACTTGAACCAGTGTCTAGTCTACAAAGAGGAGGGTCAATTCAGAGGAAACATCTCTTTCATGCTTCCAAGTGAAGCCAGACATACTTGAGCAGGACCTTTAACTTATCTTCATATAGATGGAACTGGTAAAAGAAAGGAGCCAGAGCCTCTTCCCAAGCCCATGTGACCCCTGAAGAACACATCCTCAAATGACCTTAAGTGTAAAAATAAATTGATTTATTTGGGCCAACTGTATGGTCTCTAAGCACCCAAAAGGAAAGTATAACCAAAGAGTAAAGTCATCAGTATGTTTCTTT
>NW_008328600.1:0-372 GCF_000622305.1 Nannospalax galili
TCCATTGTATGTTCTTGGCACCTTTGTCAAATATCAGGTGGCTAAAATTGCGCATACTCAGGTTTGGATCGTCAATGATGTTCCATTGATCTATGTGTCTATTTTTGCACCAGTACCATGCTGCTTTTAAGAATATAGCTCTGTAGTATACTTTGAGATCTGGTATAGTAATCCTCCCAGCATTGCTCTTTGTGCTCAGGGTTGCTTTGGCTATCCGGGGTCTTTTGTGCTTCCATATGAATTTAAGGATTTTTTTTCTAATTCTCTGAAGTATATCATGGGGATTTTGATTGGAACTGCATTGAATCTATGTATATTGCGTTTGATAGGATGGTCATTTTTACAATATTAATTCTTCCAATCCATGAGCAT
>NW_008328601.1:0-247 GCF_000622305.1 Nannospalax galili
AGGAGGAAGCATGGAAATTTACATCATGCTAATTAATAGAGATGATAAACATTTCCACTGAAATCTATCCGATGACTTTATAGACATACACAGGTGCCAAGGATCCAAGTGCAACCGATTATATCTAGTAATAATCAAATGCATACAGATTAGAGACGCATGTGCCAACATCTCAGTGTTAGTAGCCAAAACGATTAGTCTTTCTACAAGGAACAATATATTCTAAAATGAAATGGAGATCTTTTTT
>NW_008328602.1:0-965 GCF_000622305.1 Nannospalax galili
TTATAGTTTATTTGGGCTTAAGCTCAGGCTCTCAGACCACACCGATATAACGGAACCGTGCTGAGAGCCCCGGGTAGGGGAAGAAGGGGCTCTTTATAGGTTAGAAACAAAGAGAGGAGGGGAATAACAGTGTCACTTTGTGGTTGGTCCAAGAATCCTGCTTGTGCCAACACACCATTGAACTGATCGGTTGTACAGGATGCAGTTGTGAAGATTTTGTATTGGCGGGTGTTCTCAGGGTTGTGGAATGTGTGGGCCATCTGTGTGGTCAGGAGTCTTTATTTTTATTCTATAGAGCAGTGTTCATACCCAGGCTTATCTAATCTATAGTTTCCTGGAAAGGGAACAGCAGAGGAGGAGTAGCAGCAGGTGTGCATTTCAAGCATTATACAGAAAAGAGCAATCAGTGGGGTGTCAAGAGGGGTTGAATGAGGGGGATCTCTGGGTCCTACATTCCCCCTTTGTCTTGTATCTGGGGAACTCAATCATGGGCTCTGGTCAGTCAGTTCATAAGTGTCCGGGAGATCTGTCCTAAGTGGCATATAAGCTTGTTGTCTCTGCACCATAAGTTGGATGGTGCCTAACCTGTCTTTTATGAACTGCACTAGTCTACTAAGAATGCACGGGAGGAGAGCAGGTGGGAGTCAGGGCATGCCTGGGTGTGTTTAGGCATGTCTAAAGCAGCAGCCAAGCATTTTACAGAAGCTAAAAGAGCAATTAGTGGGGGTCTGGAGGGATTGGAGGGTAGCGGGTGAATGAAGAGGGTCTCAGGGTTCTAAAATTTATTATGTGTACATCCACTTTCAAAATATTTGGCAAGGTCTTCCAATGGTAATCATAAATAAGATTATGTATTTAAGACGTAAACAGGTCTTGAATCAGGGTAACAGATCTTGTAGAAAGTCCATCAGCAATTTCTTTTTTCCTTTAATTACAAAGGAAATGTATGTCATGATATAAGGTTA
>NW_008328602.1:1471-3334 GCF_000622305.1 Nannospalax galili
GTAGGGGGGGGGGGACTCTTCCTATACAGGTCCCCAAGCCTGTAATTCTCCCTAGGGAGACGCTTGATTTGGAAGACCATCTGCAGGGTGAAATATTCAGGCTAATTGTATAGTTACCTTGCACTGCAACTCCTTCGTAATGGGGGGGGGGCGGTGTCATAACACAGCCAGCAGGAGACAGCCCAGCTCGGGTGGGTGGCATTTAGAAAGAAGTAAGCCCGATCTAGTAATCTTATTAAGCTCTCTTGGCCTGCCCGAGGTTGGATTAGGGAAGGACGTGGGGAAGAATGAACCGTGGGGGTCTTGACTTTAAACTGAGTAGTGAGTTCAGTTAGTGGATCCCCCACTGAGGAAGGACCCGCCCCTGGGACCAGGACAGGGTTTGGACTGATCGCAGCTATTTTGGGGGTTTCCTGTCATTGAAGAGAAAATAAGAATCTCGTATCATAACCATTGAGCCATAAACGCAGTCCCCAAGGTCTGCTTGTTCCCCATCCTTTGTCCCTTTTCCCCTTATCAGTGAACCTAATGGGCAAGGGATTGCAATGTGAGGGATTGCTACCCGAACCAGTCTGGCATGGTGTACCCGTCTGGTTTCATCTGATGGTAATGAGCTCCCCTGGGGCAGTTGCTAACCACCAAGCCTCCCCAGTTGTTTCGCATCCCCAGTGTTGGCAATAATAGTGTTGGGCCCCCTGCACCCTAGTTTAACATGAGGTCCTGGGCAGACATAGAAGATTTCAGCTTGTAGGTTTCTAACCCCCCGATTTGAATTTACAATTATAACCTGGTGAGGAGTCTTCAAACCCCAAAGTTTTTCCATTCAGGCCTGTGTCATACAGCCCATCTGCTAGGGTACAGAGGTCAACATCAAGCAGGGACCACCAGGTGTTAGGCGAATTGTCCTCAGTCTGAGTTAACACTGCCTTTCCCATCTCCATGTTAGCCAACATCAAGTCACTTGTACTGGTGCATGGGGATTTAAACTTCTCTTCGGGAGGGGCCCAGTCACCAGCAGACAGGCGAGCAGGAGGTGGGCACTGGCCATTGAGGCGGCGGTCTTGCGGCACAGTAACCGGCTCTTCTGAACGTGTGGGGCAAGGGGTGTTGGGAGGCCGCAGCAACCAGGCTGATGGGGCCACTGATGCATGTGGCCATGGGACCGAGGCCAGGGGCAGGTGATGGCTGGAACACGCCACCAAGGCAGGTTAGCAAGAGGCGTCCCGCCGGATATGAAGCTTGAGCGGGTTTGAAGGATGTCGGGATGCCTTCCAGGTACCTCCTTTGAAATCCTCTGGGGCTGCAAATGGATCAGCAAGTTTTGCATGGGAGTAGTGCACCCAAGTCGCGATGCCATCCACTTTGAGTGCGGTGGGAGTCGTCAAGAGGATCACGAAGGGACCCTTCCATCTCGGCTCGAGATTTTTCTGTTGGTGTCTGCAGATGAAGACCCAGTCACCGGGCCTGAACCTGTGGGGTTGTGGGGGAACAGCAGCTTCATATATATCCCTGAGTTGTGGGAGGCACGTTGGTGGGTTAACTGCAACCGTTGGAGTGAGTCCAGTATGTCCTGGTCTCCCAAGGTCAATATTAGGTCAGTTTGGAGGCTAGGTATCATGGGAGGGGTGTTTCCATACATGATTTCAAAGGGGGTCAACCCCATCTGGTATGGAGTGTTTCTCACTCTAAAAAGGGCAAAGGGGAGGAGAGCCACCCAGTCTGTGCCAGTCTCTGAAGCTAATTTGGTTAAGGTCTCTTTTCGAGTTCTATTCATTCTTTCTACCTGTCCTGAACTCTGGGGTCTATAAGCACAATGTAATTTCCAGTTGGCCCCCAGTGCAGTGGCTATTCCCTGGCTTACCT
>NW_008328602.1:3771-9018 GCF_000622305.1 Nannospalax galili
GGTGCCCATGTGTGATGCTTGATGTATTTTCTTGAGCAATCTTACGCCTAAATTCTGAGATAGGATAACTTTCTGTTCCATTGTCCTCCACCAGCCCTCTAGGCATTGAGTCATAGGGAGAGTGTGTATCCAGGCTAAGTCCTTGGGGCTACAGTGGGGAGTTTTAGGCAGTTCCCTTGCTCCAGGATCAACAAGAATGGGAAGGATCATGGAGGTCAGGGCTATTTCTTTAGATGTCCTGTCAGCCAGATTATTTCCCTTCTGGGTGGGGTTGTTTACTTTTTGGTGGCCCGGGCAGAGGATTATGGCTAGTTTTGTTGGCCCCAGAGAGCTTGCAGGAGGTCTAAGTTCTCTTGTTTATTTTTAATAGTTTTCCCCCTGCAGTAAGGAGGCCTCTCTCTTGATAGAAGGCCCCATGAATGTGGGCAGTGGCAAATGCATATCTGCTATCTGTGTAGATGTTGAGTCTCTTTCCCTTACCCATCTTTAGGGCTTTGGTAAGTGCAATCAATTCAGCTTTTTGGGCCGATGTGCCTTTTGGTAGGGGCTCAGCCCAAATGACTCTTGAGGTAGTTGTGACCACTCCCCCAGCATGCCTTTTATCATCTTTGATGAAGCTACTTCCATCCGTATACCAGGTTTCATCAGCATCACGCAAGGGGACATCCTTCAGGTCAAGCCGGATGCAATGCACTTGTGACAGAATTTCAGTGCAGTCATGGAGTGGGTCCCCAAGATCAGGATTGGGCAACAGTGTGGCTGGGTTTAGGGCCGTCGGTACCTGGAAGGTGATCCTGGGTGGATTTAGGAGCAGAGCCTGATAATGAGTTAATCGGGCATTGCTCAACCATTGATCAGGGGATTGCTTGAGCACTCCCTCAAGGGCATGAGGGGTCGCTACAAGCAGGTCCTGTCCCAGAGTTAATTTGTTAGCATCCTTAACCAGCAGGGCCCTGCTGCTATAATTCACAGGGTCTAATTTCTTTGATAGGTATGCAATAGGTCTCTTCCAGGGACCTACTTTCTGGGTGAGGACTCCTTTTGCAACACCTCTATGTTCATCCACATATAGACAAAAAGGTTTGCTTATGTCCGGAAGTCCTAAGGCAGGGGCCTCTAAGAGTTTGCGTTTTAGGGTTTCAAAGATCTCTTGTCTTTCCTGTGTCCAGTTGAAGTCCTGTCCTTCTTTGGTAGCCTCATATAGGGGCTTTGTAATTTCCGCAAACCCTAAAATCCAGAGGCGGCAGAACCCCGCTGTGCCCAGGAATTCCCTCACCTCCTTTTTGGAAGTCAGTGCAGGTATCTTTAGCACAGTCTCTTTGTGGGCCTTAGTCAACCACCACTGCCCTTCCTTGAGGATGTATCCTAGTTAAGTCACTTCTTGTAGACATATCTGAGCTTTTTTTGCTGAGGCCCAGTATCCCAAGTCCCCAAGTATGTGGAGTAAGTCCTTAGTACCCTCTAGGCATGACTTCTGATCTGGTGCCATGATCAATAAGTCATCTACATATTGTAACAGACTTATATCGGGGTGTTGAGCTCTGTACTCACCCAGATCTTCATGCAAAGCCTCATCGAATATAGTTGGAGAATTCTTAAACCCTTGAGGCCGTCACATCCAGGTCAACTGGCCATTGATTCCTGCCTCCGGATCATGCCATTCAAAGGCAAAGTAGGGCTGACTGCTGGGAGCTAGTGGCAGGCTGGAAAAGGCATCTTTGAGATCCAGAACTGTATACCATTGTTGAACTGGTGGCAGGGTACTGAGTAACTTATAAGGGTTGGGGACAGTGCGGTGAATGTCAATGACTCTTTTATTTACCTCCCTCAAATCTTGTACTGGTCTATAGTCCCTGGATTGGGGCTTCTTGACAGGCAGGAGTGGGCTGTTGCAGGCCGACTGGGTCGTCCTCAGCACCCCCAGTTCCATCAATCTTCTGATATATGGAGCAATTCCACTTTTTGCCTCTACGGGCATATGGTACTGGAACACTTTAACGGGATCCGCTCCCGCTTTGAGTTCAACATATATAGGTGGTCTGTGTCCCGCCAGGCCCATACCCCATGTTTCTTCCCAGGCTTGGGGAAATTTTTGGAGCCAATTGGATATATCAGGGTTAGGTTGAATCAGCTCTTGATGGAGTCTGTATTCCTCGGTCAGGTCGTTGGTGACTAAAACCTGAATTGGTGCCCCATCACGAAGCAGGGTGGCTCCTTTAGCTGTGAAGTGGGTTTGTGCCCTCATCTTTGACAGTAAGTCTCTGCCAAGAAGTGGGTAGGGACATTCTGGGATTATTAGAAATGAGTGGGATACCCGGCCTTTCCCTAAATCTACTGTTCTTTGGGTAGTCCATGAGTAGGGTTTTGTTCCTATGGGATTACTAGAAATGAGTGGGATACATGGCTCTTCCCTAAATCTACTGTTCTTTGGGTAGTCCATGAATAGGGCTTTGTTCCTGTTGCCCATGTAGTTCTGTTGCCCCCTGTACCCATGTAGTTCTGGAGGACACCGGCCCTCTTGGCTCCAATAAAACTGAATTCTGGGCACCAGTATCCACCATAAACTTAATTGGTTTCCCCTCGATTTTCAGGGTTACCCTGGGCTCAGGGAGGGGACCTGAGCTCCGTCTCCCCTAGTTACTGTTTCACCCCCAACTAGAGCCAGTAATACCTTAGCTGATTGCTTATTCTTCTTGGGGCAGTCCTTCACCCAGTGCCCTTCCTCCTTGCAGTACACACACTAGTTTTTCTCTACCTTATTTCATGGTCTGGATCCCACCAATGAGCTCCTTCCGTACTGGGGGTTGGTTGCCAATAACATCTCTCTGAGGTTCTTCTTGTGGTGGGTCTGTTGTCTCTCCAGGACCCTGGTCAGGCTTGCTTCCTGTCTTTTTTTCTTTCCAGGCTTGCTTCCTGTCTTTTTCTTTTCTTTCCTCTTTTTGTTCTGCTGTCTCCCTCCTATTATAAACCTTTTCCACCACTGCTGTTAAATCCCTTAGGTTCTTTTCTCCTAGTCTATCTAGAGACTGTAACTTTCTCTTGATGTCAGGGTCTGCCTGGTTAATGAAAGTAAACATCACAGTTTGGGCTGATTCCTCCACTTCTGGGTCATACGGAGTGAATCACCGGAAGGCATCTTGTAACCTCTCTAAGTATGCAGCCGGGCTCTCTTCAGGCCCCTGCCTGACATCATAGACCTTAGACATATTGGTAGGTTTTCTAGCTGCCGCTTTGAGACCCACTAGAAGAGTCTGGCGATAGACAAGGAGCCTCTCCTTACCTTCTGCCATGTTGTAGTCCCAGTTGGGATGGCTAGGGGGAAAGCTGGCATTAATGATGTGTGGGTCTGTGGTAGGATCCCCGGTGGGGCCTGGAACCAATTTCTGGGCTGCCTCCAGGATCCTGTTTCTGGTCTGTGGTAGGGTCTGCGGTTGGGCCCGGAACCAATTTCCGGGCTGCCTCCAGAATCCTGTTTTGCTCCTCAGTAGTGAACAGTACACTCAGGAGCTGGTGGCAATAATCCCAGCAATAAGTTAATCAAGTCCCTGGAGTTTTCAGAGAAAGGCGCATTCTATGAGCACCAATTGTAAAGATCACTGGTGGCAAAGGGCCAGTAATGAAAGGGCTGAATGCCCTCTCCATCTGGGGGCCCAGCTAGCCAGAGGGGGAGGAAAACCATGTCAGGCTGGAGGGCTTCCCCCTCCTACTCCTTGTGGCCTGAGCAGGCCTCTGTGGGAGTGATGGTGGTTCCTCAGAGTTAGGCGGCGGGGTCTGCACTCGTGGTGCTGTTGGCAGGATGCTTGTCTGAGGGGAGTAGGGCAGGGGAAAGATGTCACTCTCCTCCGTGCCTCCCTGGCGAATGGGTTTCTCTGCCATCTTTGGTCTGAGAAGGAGGACCTGTGAAGTTGGGGGGGAACAACAAGATTAACCGGGGGAAGAAAGGACTTGACCTGGGGGGGCAACAGGTTACTCGATGAGGCCCCGCCAAGTTATGATGTATGGAATCTGGTCCTGGTGGCCCGTACGTGGGCAGAAGATGTGGTCCTCTCCTCTGGAAATCAAACTCAGGTTAAAAGTCCCTTCAGGGGGCCCTCCAACATTTAAAGAGGGCCAATCAACCAAACATAAAGTTGGCCATTTCTTCTTTTTTACATCTACACTATTGTTATGGGCAATTGTCTTAATGTCCCCGCAGTGGACTAGCATAAGATCCAGAGGGGAAGATGGGGTGTTGCCCATAGTATTCATCAGTCCTGTCCGTTTCATCAACGAAATTAGAACAAAGAGCACAAGACACAGGAACGACACAGACAAACAGAGGGCCCAGAATAAGCTGCCGCAGCTTTTGGAAGGTCTGGATTCTCAGCCGGGTGAGTTTCCCAGGTCGATTATGCCAAAGAATGTATGGATAGGACATGCATGTCCCAACAGGGTCACGAGGTCCTCTGAGGTTTCAGATGGATTAGTGTCCTGGTGGGGCGTCCAATGAACAGCACCCACCCCGAGGATGGTGACGTCTCCTGAATCCTCCAGGTCACCTCGTTAGCATTTCAGCAACAAAGAAAAACTGAGATCAGATGGCCATGACCAAAGTGAAGTTTTAGAGAAGACAGGCACACGTACAATTTACAAAAACTTACCCGGCCGGTTGATCACAAACCTTTTGGGATTGGTTCCTCTTGGGGATCTCTGGGGGGAATCCCGGGAGAGCCCCCAAAAATGTTCTATCTCAATCACAGGACCCCAAGAAGACCACCGAGGACCCAACACACCAAAAATGCAAAAGCAAGGTTTATAGTTTATTCGGGCTTAAGCTCAGGCTCTCAGACAGCACCGATATAACGGAACTGTGCTGAGAGCCCCAGGTGGGGGAAGAAGGGGCTCTTTATAGGTTAGAAACAAAGAGAAGAGGGGAATAACAGTGTCACTTTGTAGTTGGTCCAAGAATCCTGCTTGCCCCAACACACCTTTGAACTGATAGATTTTTTTTATTGGCAGGTGTTGTTCTCAGGGTTGTGGAATGTGCGGGCGGTCTGTGTGGTCAGGAGTCTTTATTTTTACTCTATAGAGCAGTGTTCATACCCAGGCTTATCTAATCTATAGTTTCCTGGAAAGGGAACAGCAGAGGAGGAGTAGCAGCAGGTGTGCATTTCAAGCATTACACAGAAGCTGAAAAGAGCAATCAGTGGGTGTCGGGAGGGGTTGAATGAGGGGGATCTCTGCGTCTTACACTATAATAACATAAAG
>NW_008328602.1:9402-15910 GCF_000622305.1 Nannospalax galili
TAGAGGCAGGAGCTGGAGCACAGGCCATGGAGGAACGCTGCTTACTGGCTTGCTCCCCTGGTCCCTGCTCAGCCTGCTTTCTTATGCAACACAGGCCCACCTGCCCAGGGGTGGCACCACCCACAGTGGGCTGGGCCCTCCCATATCACTCATCAAGAAGATGGCCCACAGACATGGCCACAGGCAAGTCCAATGAAGGAAATTCCCCAATTGAAGCTCCCTCAACTCAGGCGAGTCAAGTTGACACTAAAGCATCCAGCACAGGGTCTGATGGAAGAAGCTGACAAACAAGCTGTCACAATATGTCTCGAACGGTGCTGAGAGGTAAAACACAGGTTTCCACATAAACAAGAACCAAGCACATAATGAGCAGCCCAAACTGGATTCCTGATGTCTTAAAGTCTGTGCAGCTGTTGGTCAGTCTGGTTGGAAGAGGTTAAAATAGGCTAAAGCACATACAATGTTCTGGAAGAAAAAGTCTCTTTCAAGGAACTGAAAAATAGTTCAGTATAGGGGCTGATGAGATGGCTCAGACATTAACAGCACTGACTGCTTCTGCAGAGGATCTGGGTTTGAATCCCAGCACCCACATGTCACCTAACGAAAGTCCATAACTCCAATTCCAGGGAATTCGATGCATTCTTCTGACCTCCTTGGGCAGTGCACAACATGGGTGCATTTAGACACATGCAGGCAATATACTCATACACATAAAAAATAAAATAAAATAAAATAAAAATGTCTAAAAACAAACAACAAACAAAAAAAGAAAAATAGTTCAACATAGCTGAGTCTTGGCAAAGGTTATGCTATAGAAAGATGACATGTGAAAGGATAGACTTTATCATAAGAAAAGCCCCCAAATGTTATACCTCAATCACAGGACCCCAAGAAGACCACCGAGGACCCAATACACCAAAAATGCAAAAGCAAGGTTTATAGTTTATTTGGGCTTAAGCTTGGGCTCTCAGACCGCACCAATATAACGGAACCGTGCTGATTGGTTCCTTTCAGGGGTCTCTAGGGGGAATCCCGGAAAAGCCCCCAAATGTTATACCTCAATCACAGGACCCCAAGAAGACCACCGAGGACCCAATACACCAAAAATGCAAAAGCAAGGTTTATAGTTTATTTGGGCTTAAGCTTGGGCTCTCAGACCGCACCAATATAACGGAACCGTGCTGAGAGCCCCAGGTGGGGGGAAGAAGGGGCTTTTCATAGGTTAGAAACAAAGAGAGTAGGGGAATAACAGTGTCACTTTGTGGTTGGTCCAAGAATCCTGCTCGCATCCATACACCTTTGAACTGATCGGTTGTACAGGATGCAGTTGTGGAGATTTTGTATTGGCGGGTGTTGTTCTCAGGGTTGTGGAATGTGTGGGTTGTCTGTGTGGTCAGGAGTCTTTATTTTTACTCTATAGAGCAGTGTTCATACCCAGGCTTATCTAATCTATAGTTTCCTGGAAAGGGAACAGCAGAGGAGGAGTAGCAGCAGGTGTGCATTTCAAGCATTACACAGAAACTGAAAAGAGGAATCAGTGGGGTGTCTGGAGGGGTTGAATGAGGGGGATCTCTGAGTCCTACAATAAGACGGTACAACCTTAAAAATGCCACAGTCCTGAAAATAAATCCAAACACTTAAAAGTCCATAGTCTCTTAATAATCTCTTAACTGTCGATGGGCTTCTATAAAATCCCAAACAAGTACTGTCTATTTCAAAGGGAAAAATAGGGCACAGCTAAGCAAAACCAAAGTCCAGCAAAATAGCTTGAGGCTGGACACCTGGGATTCACTCGCGATCCTCTGGGCTCCAAAGGGTACTGGCGTCTCCACTGCTCTGACTCTGAAATCCACAGCACACTCAGCTTGTCTCACAGACCCAGGCCAGCTCCATTCCACACTTACTGTGATCCTTGGTGGTTGTCCCACAGTCCTGGCATCTCCAGAAACCTGGGGTCTCCACTTAAACAGAGGCTACACCTTTACCAATGGCTTCATCTTGCTTCTTTGGGTGCAAAGCCTCAGATTCTCTCCATGACCCCTTAAATCCTGGGGTCTTAACTGCAACTGAAGCTGCGCTTTCACCTATGGCCTTTCCTGGCCTCTCAGAGTGCCAAGCCTCAGCTGCCCTCTATGACCCCTTCACGCTATCAACGCCAGAACCATGAAGGAGACTCTTACACATTACCAAGTCCTGATTCCAGCTTGAAATAGAGCTGCCATGCCCCTCTGTGTGCTGACCCTGAGGAAATACCTCCCAGAAGACTCCACCACAGGGATGCTTGTCGCTTGTTACTTACAGCTGATTTTTCAGCCCCAGCTAACCAGCATCAATTGTCTCAGCAAAGCAAAGGCCTTACTTCAGGTTCTGGTCTCTTCTTAATCACAGCTGATTCTTCAGCCCCAGCCAACCAGAACCCACAGATTCTCAACTCAAAACATTAGATGAACAGCCCTGATGTTCTCTGCTCCCCTTTGAAACTTCACAAGCCAGGCCTCCACTGTTCACAGCTCTTTCAGCATAACTGTTCCAAGGTCCACAGCAACAAATTCTGAGCACTCAATGGCTTTTCCAGCACAATGTTCTAAACACTTCCACAGTCCTTCCCAAAACACCAAGGTCAGGTCTGTCACAGAATACCCCACTCTTGGTACCAATTTCTGTCTTAATCTGTTCTTCATTGCTGTGACAAAATACTCTGACCACTACCAACTTGGGTATGAAAGGGTTTATTCAGCTTACAACTCCCAGGTCACAGTTCATCAGGGAGCCCCAAGGTAGGAACTCAGGGCAGGAACCTGGAAGCAGGAGCTGGAGCACAGGCCATGGAGGAACGCTGCTTACTGGCTTGCTCCCCTGGCCCCTGCTCAGCCTGCTTTCTTATGCAATACAGGCCCACCTACCCAGGGGTGGCACCACCCATAATGGGCTTGGCCCTCCCACATCACTCATCATGAAGATGTCCCTCAGACATGGCCACAGGCCAGTCCAATAGAGGAAATCCCTCAACCCAGGTGTGTCAAGTTGACATTAAAGCTATCCAGCACATGCTATAACTCCTAAAATGCACTTCCTCTCAGGAATGTACCTATGGTCTCACACCTGGGCCCTTTTGCCTGTTAAATGAGAAAGAACCATTAGTACCTATGTCACTGACAATTTTACGTGATATACAGGCCTGACCCAAAATTCCAGAGTTGTAGCTTTTTAGTATGTTTTTGTCACATTTCTGAAGGAGAGTGGTGAAGTTAATTCTTCACAGGGATCATAATTTCATGCAGTGTTCATGGTCATGCATTTCCCCTGGAAAGAGAAATGCACAGAAGTGTGATTATTTACTGATTCATTAACTAAACCAGTGGTTTGGCTGGACGTTCAGAGACTTTGAAGAAGCATACCTGGAAAATTGAGTAGAAAGTTATTTGGTGTAAAGGGAAGTGATTGGCCACTCCAATTGGACAAAAGATATGAAAATAATTTTGTCCCATGTAAATGCTCATCAAAAAATGACCTCAGGAAAGGAAGGTTTCATTAACATGTAAATAGAACTACCATTTTCTTTTTTTTCTCTTTTTTTTTGTCCTCTTTGTTTTTGAGACAGTGTCTCCCTGTATCCCCAGCTGTCCTGAAACTCTCTATGTAGACAAGGCTGGCCTCAAACTCACAGAGAACAGCCTGCCTCTACCTCATAAATTCTGGGATTAACGGTGTGTGCCACCATGCCTGGCTGAACTACCATTTTCTTAATAACCAACTTCATCCTCTATCCATTTTACTTTGAAAGGGCCATGAACAAACTGGCAACAGTTGCAGATATAGAATTTATGCCTAAGCTAATCAACATGGTTTTCTACAGATCAGGACCTATCTGACAACCGCTGTAGCTTTGTGCTAAACTGTACACAGCAAAGCCCATCTTTCAGAGTCTCAAAATGGACCATTGTCTACTGAGACCAGACAGTAACATTGTTATTGGTTGTCTAGACTGGAATTCCATCATAGAAAATGCACTCCATTATCCTTGCTGAAATCAATATTTATTCTAGTTATTGATTTGCCTTTCCCACACATACTTCTGCCAAACTACCATCCATGAATTTACAGATTGCCTCATCCATCATTGTGGTATTTCACACAGCATTGCATATAAAGTTTCATGGGATCTGCAGGTCTTCAGCTGTGTTTGGGTTGTCTGGGTTGCTATCCAGGTGTGGGTCCAAACATGACTTTGTGAGTCTGACATACAGATAGGAATGGAGTGGGATTGTTCTGCTGGTATGCAAAGATTTTGCTCCATTGGAACCAAACCGTGAAGCGTATGCCCCATTGGATGTGCCAAATCCACTGCTGATATATTCAGTCATCTGACTATGGAAATTTTGTGCTCATTCTTGAGGGATGTTCCAGAGAAAAATGACAGTTTTAGATTGGACTCTGTGATATTTATCAACTTATTTAGCTTATCTTTATTTTTGGATATTGATCAGTTTTAGGGTTCTGTGCTAATCACCAATTTCTGTGTAAAGAAAACTTCTATGTTGAGAGTTGAGCCATGAATTAATCTAACAGTAAGTCATTTGGAGTCAGTATAATATTATAACTATTTAGTAGAAAACTAGTATTAGGCTCCCCCAATATGACCTGTGACCTGTCTAGCCTCAGATTCCTCAGTCTGATACCAAAGTCAGATATGGGCTCCCTTTAATGAAGTGGACCTTAAGTTGAATTAGAGAGTGGGTGTTTGCTTCCACAATATTCATGCCATTATTACACCAGTGGGCATATCTTGCCTGACCACTTGTGACAATTCACAGTATTTTCTGCTGGGTAAGTTGATAACTTTTTTTCTTCTCATGGAATGCACAGCACCTTACAGCAACTAAGAAAGCTAGCTAGTAGTGGTCAGGCTCTGAAGTCAGCACCAACTTGATTTCTCCTTTTTTGTTCTTCTGGGATGTCATGTATGCATATAGTGTTTTCAGAAAGAGTGCCTTTCCATGAACAGGATTTCTATATTAAACTTTTGCCCCACCTCCCCAGGCTCATGGATCATTGTGGGCCTGGAGGCAGAGATATTGTAAGAACCAGAGATGGTGGGTGAGCACAGGGAAACAGAGTTTTCTAAACAGTTGATTAGTCACTCATATGATCTCACAGCAATGTCAACAGCATACCCAGTCCCCATGTCACCTTAAAGGAGACCAAAATCCAAGCATTGACCCTGGGAAGTGACTATGAAATACCAGCACATCCCATGGAAATTTTGCCAACTGACCACTGCTCGGAAGGGGAGAGATATTCTCTTTCAAGGATGTTACTCTTGGTAAGTTAACCAGGCTGCAGCAGATGGACCAAACGACAGGGTGCAGTAAGTGGTGATGTGGACAATGGAGGGGATCTAAATACCAACAAATTGTATAGTGTTAGTCTCAAAAATTCAATAAAACTGTTTTAGAATATTTAAATCAGAGTACAAGCTATAATTGAGTATAAAGGATTGCTACACTTAAAATAATAGTATCCAATTGACATTAATTTTACTACTACTTAAAATTATCAATAGAAACATGCAGAAAGATGTTTTGGAGGACGTTAGAAATGACTCACTCTGTGAAATATTAGCTACACAGGCATGAGGCTGTATGTTGAAGCCCCAGAATCAGAAGAAAAATTTATTCATACTTCTGTTACACTTGTAATCTCAGAAGCATTAAGTGTGAGACAGCTTCAAAGCTTTGCTTATGTCTGGAAGTCCATACTTGTGTTACACTTGTAATCTCAGAAGCATTAAGTGTGAGAAAGCTTCATACCTAGACTGCTTTGATCTGGTCAACCTATCTGAATTGATTTCTAGGTCTCAATGAGAGATGTAACATGAAAAAAATAGAGAAAGGGTACCAGAGGCCTCTAGACAAAGGTACAATGTGCTCTGACTGAAAGACAAACATGTACATCCACACTTTCTCATACAAATAGACAGAAGAAAATGAAGTTATAAATAACATATGCATTTTGTATCTCAAAATATTGGAAAGAGGAATTTTGTTACACTCATAGCTTAAAAATTTCAGTGTACTCACTCATCTCCCCACACACTTAGTATGTAAATATGTGCCCTTTGCCCTAAATTGATCAGCAAGAAAGATATGGGAAAACTCATCCTATTGTACCATGTAAAGTGTTACAGACATTGTGAAAACCAAAGCTACCTAAGCCAAATAGCCCTAGTTGGTGAAGGTTATTAAAAAGCCTTTCCTCAAAATTACCTTTAGGTACAGTATTGTGGATTTTAATCTTCAATGAGTATCCACTGTATTTCACTTGCATTGAGGGAGGCCTTGTGTTCTGAGCTTGCTTTTTCTATCTCCATGCTCCTGACAATGAATGTAGGGGGAGAAACAACACTAGTAACAAGAACTTGTGAAGGAAGGCAATACATGGGCTTCAAATCAATGCCGTAGAATTACAGATTCTTACAGAGCGACATGGATGTGAAATGATTTACATA
>NW_008328602.1:16392-20262 GCF_000622305.1 Nannospalax galili
GAGAAGGTCTCATGAAGACACGAAAGGAGAAGCTCACTTTTGGGAACTTTATTTTAGTCTATTTTTCTATATTCTCAGTTATTACAAAATGGGGGCGGTTCTGCTTTCTGAGGTGTTCTGAGTGTGGGTGTGGGGGTGACAGCCATAGGGAGTTTATTGCTGCCTGTCAATGCAAGTCCTCAAGCAGAAGGTGAAGTGAGAGACACTTATTGCCCCTTAGACAGAAAGAGAATAGTGAAAAGGAGAGAAATGACCAGGGCTCCAGCGAATATGTCCTAAGTTACTGGACATTTCCTTTTTTTCCCCCTAGAAATGTTCTATACTCTGCTCCTGCAAGTCTTTATTTGATTTTCATAATGTTGTCTGGATCGTTTGTTTTCCATAGATTTTGGTTTTCCTTTTCTCTTATGGTCGTCTTTCCCCATGAACTTGTGTTCTGTAACACTGAAAAGGTTTCTGTTGTTCTGGGTGGATGTAAAAACAGAATGAAGCACAGTCTACTGAGGACAGACTTGTGTCTTCCATGTATCAGTGAGTAAGTGGATGTTTGCTGTGTAGACTCCATCCAAGATTATCCACTTGTCTTTGGAGTACCAGACTTGTAAAAATGCACATTTAAGCACATAGAAACCATTGTGCAATTCAGTGAGAAATTTATGTAAAAGTGTGTTAGATGAGACTTACTGTCTTAGACCCAAAAACCCAACATTTATGCACAATAGATCATGAAGAACACATCGGCCAAATGTGGTTTCTCTTGACATAAAACAATGTTTTTTTCTGAGTACATGGAGTTGTATGTTATCTTTTCTCTCTCTTTTGGGCCTTGGTATAAACTTACTATATGAGAATTTCTGTTCACGTCATTCACTTGAATTGTACACTTTGTCCTAACTTCTTCAACAGTAGAGGTTACTAATTTCTCCCTTTCTTTGTGATTTTGAGACAAGATATCACTCTGTAGCCTCTTTGTTTCCTTATTGTTGATGGGACAGGCCTTGCTTGGACCCAGTGAGTGTCACTAAATTTGATGTGAGCTAACTATTACACTTTTTGTACTGAGTCCAGAGGATGCAATGTTAGACCCTCTCCCTCTCTTCCAGCTCTTCCATTTTGCCTCTGCCTCTTGCTCAATGTTCCCTAATTCATAGAGGGTGTATTATAAGTGGATTGTTTACATCTGTGTCTACATCTATCATTTCTATTCTGCATGTTGAGCTGTGCTTTGTTTCTGCATTCCCTGCTGTTCACTGGAAAGAGAGACTGAATAAAGCTGGGGACAGTTTTTTTCTGTGTGCATGAGTATAGGAGTTTAGAAGGAAGTTTCCTGCTATGTCAGTTTATTTAGCCTTCAGAAATATGCTCCTCTTGTTGAAGGCTTAAGACCTCCCAGCCTGTGTTGTTAGTTAGTCTTACAGTGCCGTGCACTGGCTTCCCTCCTCCTTCCTCCCTTTTAGTTCATCTTTGATGAGAGGGAAGTTGGTTACCCTCCCTGCAGTCAAGCTGCTATTGCACAGGTGTGCGGTTCTTCCTTTACCAGTGGTTTCTTTACAGTCCCTTCATCCTTCCTAATCCTACCACATCCAAATACTATTCTCTTCATCCCCTTCCTCCTTCCCTCCTTTATATTTCCAGCAGCAATAGTGTTCCTTCTCTGTTCTTTCTTTTTATCCATGATCTGCTATACCGTGTCTCTTAAGATAAACCTTTCCCTCCTATTCACTTCCTTCTTTTTTTGTGTCACCTCATTTACATGGAGAAGAAAATGATTGTTTTAAAAGCATCCCATGGTGACAGCCACTGTATGAAATTTTAGAGTAATTTTATACTAATGCAGAAAACAAAGCCTTAATTTCATTTTTGCCCTCACAATGCTACGGCATGGAACATTTCTTTTTGTTTGATCATTTATTGTATTATTTTCATTAACTGAGTGATCCAGGTTTTCCAACCTGCCTCCAAGCCTTGACATTCTGTGTTGTCCATGAACTAGTCTGGTGGTGAGGGTTTGCAGTTTGTCTGTGTATTTGTTTTTAATTAGGCTTATTGAATTTTTCATTTCTTGCTTCATTTCAGGTTCAAGATTTCCTTAGTAATTCTAAGTTTTGTGGGGTTTTTTTTTGAGACAGGGTCGCTCTGTAGCCCCAGCTGGTCTGGAACTCACTATGTAGAACAAGCTGGGCTTGAACTCACAGAGCCAGCTGTTTCTGCTTCCCCAGTGCTGGGATTAAAGTCTTTATTGAACTCAGATTTCATACCCTGCTTTACTATTACTTCACTCAGCCATTTCTTTATGTTTCATAAGAATTCTTTTGTGATGCCGTATGTATTTTAGGACACTTTTTTTCTAGCTCTGTGATGAACAGAAACATCATGGGAATTTTGATTACCATTGCATTGAATCTATAGATTGCTATTGAATCTATAGATTGCTTTTGGTAAGATGGCTACCAATCTATGAGCACAGAGGTTTTGTCCATCTCCAGGGGTCTCTCTCTCTCTCTCTCTCTCTCTCTCTATATATATATATATATATATATATATAAAATTTCTTTAACGATCTAAAAAAGATTATTTTTAACGTTTTGATTATGTTGATTCCTAGATATTTCATTTGTTTTGAGGCCACTGTGAATGGTAGGGTATCCTTGGGATCCCCTGGAACTGGAATTACAGCCTGTTAGCTTCTCTCTGGGTGCTGGGAATAAAACTCGGGGTAATTGTATGAGTAGCCAGTGCTCTTAACCTCTGAGCCATCTTTCCATCCTCTTAACATTAATTTTTGAAAAAGAAGAACTATATGCATTTAGGAGGATCAGTGTGGCATTTTTCCCCATATAAATTTTTGAAATTGACTATTAAATTAACACAATTAACACTTTATGAATTCTCATATTAAAATATGTATACTGGAAGAAATGTCACATGGTAGTTTCAAGACTGAAAATTGCCTGACAAGCCCAATTACTATAAAGTGACTCCTCCTTCAATATTACCTCTGAAATTTCAAGAACGTGAGTCTTAATTTCAACCAAAGCCCTCCCAACTCATCATAAGAGACACAATTAATGTCTTGGTTAGACATCAGAAAGCAATTTTTTAAAAAAAGTTTCTATTTTATTCTCTTGGAACTCTAATTGTTCAATCTAAATGCCCCTCAGTCTATGAGTTGATCTTGTAAAGTTGCTACATTTACACAATGGAGTTCTACTCAGTTCTAAAGGAAAAGGAACTCAAGGAATTTTCAGGTGAATGGATGGAGCTAGAAATGGCTGTACTAAGTGAGGTAAACCAGATACTGGAAAAGCAAGCAATGGGTGTTCTCTCTCAAGTGGGGTTGCTACCACCAAATCTTGGACACATACTCAATGGAAATGAATTCTATATGGCATAGAAATATATGTAGTCCTTCTTTATGGAGGCCTGTTTGAACAATAGGGAATCTACTTAAATGCCCAGGGACGAATGAAAGATTTATTGAAATATTATTTTCTTTAAAAATTTTTTTGAAATATATTTCTAAAGAACACACTATAATTCCATTGTAGAAATGAGTAGGATCTTCTCATACTTGAGAACAGGATTGATATGGTGGACACTGTATCAGGTAAAGGACTTTGAAACACAAGCACTGCATGACCTCAGCCATAAGAAAAATATGATAAAAGAAAAGACATGATAGATGTTGAAGGTGCAATCGCAGTTTGCAGTCACTGGGAAGAATGTGTGGTAGATAACAGTGTCATGGCTTCATGGCTTAACTGAGTTCTACTGTTCTATATCACAGCAAGGTGAATAAAACTCTCCTACTTGAATTTCATCTTAAAATTTTTTAGAAAGGATCAATTTGGAGACACTCACCATAAGAAA
>NW_008328602.1:20273-23456 GCF_000622305.1 Nannospalax galili
CTCACCATAAGAAAATATAAAATTTTACATCTGGATATATTAATGACTGACTAGATCAATATCCAGTGTATATGTCTAACAAACTATCAAGGAAATGTCATAAATATGTCCTAAGATAACAAAGATTTCATTTTTATTAAAAGCTATTTATTTATTTTTTATTTTATGAACAATAGTGTCTTGCTTGCATGAATGTAGGTGCATCCCTATGAGCAATGTCTGTGGAGGCTGGAATACAGTGTGGGAACCCCGGAACAGGTGTCAAGCACAGTTCTTAGCACCATGTGGGTGCTGCAACTCAACTCAGGTCCTCTGCAAGAGCAGCCAGTATTCTTGAACTCTGATCCATCTCTCTAGCCCCCAAAACAGACTTTTAAAACACACAAGATCTTCCCCTGAACTTTAACCTTTACAAAAATGAACTTTCACTTGTGTGCCCCTCACAGATTCTGTTTTTGAAGCAAACTAGAAGCATCAGTGCTGTTTCAGTATATCACAGCAAGGTGAATAAAACTCTCCTACTTGAATTTCATCTTAAAATTTTTTAGAAAGGATCAATTTGGAGACACTCACCATAAGAAAATATACAATTTTACATCTGGATATATTAATGACTGACTAGATCAATATCCAGTGTATATGTCTAACAAACTATCAAGGAAATGTCATAAATATGTCCTAAGATAACAAAGATTTCATTTTTATTAAAAGCTATTTATTTATTTTTTATTTTATGAACAATAGTGTCTTGCTTGCATGAATGTAGGTGCATCCCTATGAGCAATGTCTGTGGAGGCTGGAATACAGTGTGGGAACCCCGGAACAGGTGTCAAGCACAGTTCTTAGCACCATGTGGGTGCTGCAACTCAACTCAGGTCCTCTGCAAGACCAGCCAGTATTCTTGAACTCTGATCCATCTCTCTAGCCCCCAAAATAGACTTTTAAAACACACAAGATCTTTCCCTTAACTTTAACCTTTACAAAAATGAACTTTCACTTGTGTGTCCCTCACAGATTCTGTTTTTGAAGCAAACTAGAAGCATCAGTGCTGTTTCAGTGAACAGTCACAGGCAGAGGACAGTGAGGCTGGGGTCAGCTAACAGTGCCTGTGAAGGAAAGCTTAGTTTAGCCTCTATTCCAATGGATGAAACCCATGTTACTCTGCCTTATTTAATTGGGAGTTATAGTCCCATGAATGTCATAGAAATTCTTGATCTTGTTGTCAGGGTGGGCCTCTGGAAGGCAGGAAAGCAGAAGCTTCTATTGGGGTCTCCGTGTTGAGCTCTTCCTGTGCATCTACTGTGATGGCAGAGAGTTGAAACAGCCCTTTTTGTTTTCCAAGGTGCTTCTTCCTCTTGTTATGTTGGCAGGTGAAGTGGATTTTCAGTGAACTGAAAAGAAGTTTCTCAAAAGGGAGATAATATGGTTTAGGTAAAATTCCTGGGAAAGAAACTCACAGAAGAAGGAGAGAGATGGCTTCTTTTCAGGTCATTACATCCATAGGCATGGATCACATACTCTTTGTTTCTCAAAATATTTGGTAATGTGAGCTTGTAACAATTTCTAGTCCAGGTACTCGCTATGTAGACCAGGCTGGCTTGTATTTCACAGAGATCAGCATGCCTTTGCTTCTGGAGTTCTGGGATTAAAGGCATGTGCCACCATGACCAGCCCATATCAACTGTTTACATATGTATCACCTATGTAGCATAGCCACCACTCCATTCTCTCCTCCAATGCTTATTTTTCCAGAGTAACCCAATAATGCAAGACCAGCCATGTCAAAAATATTTCTGATATGGAAAGTAAAAATTGAAACATGCCAGTCCAATTTAAGGAGGATGGGCTTTGGTCCTCACATGCCACTGTATTGTTGTTTGAACTGTACATAAAACTGATGCATTTGTTTTATTTTATGTGGATAGTGTTCTCAAAAGGGAGATAATATGGTTTAGGTAAAATTCCTGGGAAAGAAACTCACAGAAGAAGGAGAGAGATGGCTTCTTTTCAGGTCATTACATCCATAGGCATGGACCACATGCTCTTTGTTTCTCAAAATATTTGGTATTGTGAGCTTGTAACATTTTCTAGTCCAGGTACTCGCTATGTGGACCAGGCTGGCTTGTATTTCACAGAGATCAGCATGCCTTTGCTTCTGGAGTTCTGGGATTAAAGGCATGTGCCACCATGACCAGCCCATATCAACTGTTTACATATGTATCACCTATGTAGCATAGCCACCACTCCATTCTCTCCTCCAATGCTTATTTTTCCAGAGTAACCCAATAATGCAAGACCAGCCATGTCAAAAATGTTTCTGATATGGAAAGTAAAAATTGAAACATGCCAGTTCAATTTAAGGAGGATGGGCTTTGGTCCTCACATGCCACTGTATTGTTGTTTGAACTGTACATAAAACTGATGCATTTGTTTTATTTTATGTGGATAGTGTGTTAGTTTGCTTATCATTTTAACCCCACCTACATCACAGGGCTGATGGAATGTGCTTCTGGGTTTGTTGACACCTGTATTCTTTTGTCTCCTGGGAGTTGATTCCCTTGTATGAGCAGCTCTGCACCAAATCCCAGACTTTGACATCATGGTTTTAAATTGATTAGGAATAAGTTTCCTTCTGGGAATTTACAGAGTGAATCACAGACTCTCTCCTTTCATCACTGTTAGTTTTCTTCTTTCTTTGGACAAAGAAACCTTTCTCATTTGTTTGCTAAATACTGAGTTTTCCAGGTGGAGATTCGGAAGCCAGCCTTTCTCTCTGATGTTGTTTTTTACTTCACACTCAATCACATCACTGCCTCCATTACTGGTTCTTTGATTCTCAAAAAAGAGGTCCCCCTTCATCAAATGTCCCACACATGGAGGTATATGATTTTGTATCCACTTGTATGCACAACATAAGCATTGCTCAGTTAGTGGATCTTGTCTTCATGTTTCTATTCATCTCTGCAGTGCAGAGCCCTGTTATCAACCCCCTCTTTTGGATGCATAAGTTGGCCAGTGGGTTCCTTTAAGGCATATTTTGGGCCAGAAATGAGGATTAAAAAACGGAATATACCAGGCCAGGCATGGTTGCACATGCGTTTAATCCCAGCACTAGGATTCCATAGTGAATTCCAGGCCAGCTGGTGCTATAGGGAGACCCTGTCTCAAAAATACACACACACA
>NW_008328602.1:24561-39948 GCF_000622305.1 Nannospalax galili
TACTCTCTTGCTGCTCTAAAACAAGAAGTACCTGACTGAACAGTGGTAGGGAGGGTGAGCACCCCCGTCTCATTCCAGATGTTAGAGGGGATGCAGTTTTTTATTTCATTCTATTGCTCTCCTTCATTTGTTGTAGATGTCTCATTTTCAATTTGTCTCTATTTTCTTACAGATTTCTTCAGCATGTTTACATGAATCGATATTTGATCTTTACAAATGCACTTAAGGCTGATCTTATCATTGCTGTCCTTATCTCTATTCATATTCTGTATTCCGTTTCTTGTTTTGTGTCTGTTGATCCACTTTGCATTCCTGGAATTGAAGTTGGTTGGTCATGACATGTGACCTTTTTAACACATTATTGAATTCTTTCCCAAATATTTCTTTGGGAATTATGCAACTTTGTTCCCCAAAGGAACTGATGTCCAGTTTTTTTTGAAGTTATTATATTCTAATAAAGTTTGGGTTTCAAGGTAATCCTAGCTCTGTGGATTGAGTAGGGCAGTGTTCCTGCCCTTCTCTGTCTCAGAACTTCCAGGTTAGGTCTTTCCTCTATATGTTTGAGATTTTAATGTCATCACTACTGGGCTCTTTTCAGAAAGTCCTTTCATCTGCAATAAGATCAAATATATTCACTACTTTCTCTTCTGTCAGATTCAACATATCACGTTTTGAGTTCCTTGATCCTTTTGCAGTTGAGTTTTTGGCAGGTTGAGAGATAAGGATGTAGATTTCTTCTTCAACATGTAGTCATACACTTTGAAAGGCCCCATTTGCTTTAGGTGCTGTTGTTTCTCCAATGTTTATTTTTAGCTTCTTTGTAAAAAATCACGTGTCTATGCGCATGGACTTAGCGTTCCAGTCATCATTTTTGTTCTACATCCATAGATGAATGTGTCTCTTTATATCCTGGTAATATGCTGTATTTATTAAAATGACTCTGTTGTATAAATTTAAATGAAGGATGAGGGTACCAGAAGCATTTCCATATGTTTTTGATTATTCTGGTAATCCTGGGTCCTTTATGGCTCATTACGAACTTTAAGTTTTGTAAATAATTGTGTTCAGAGATGGATAGGTGTTTCATTGAATTTGCACATTGCTTTTCGTAGGATGGCCATCTCCGAAATGTTAATCCTATGAACTAATGAGCATGAGACATCTTTTAACCTTTTGGTATCCATTTTAAATATTTTCTTCTGTGTCATTACACAAGACTTTTTTTCACTTCCTAGGTTTGATTTTGTTTCATGATTATATATATATATATATATGTATGTGTGTGTGTGTGTGTGTTTACTCACAAATTAAATGGTGCTGTTTCTTTTATTTCTTTCTTGGTATATGTGTCAAGTTGTATATAAGGAACAGGTGATTGTTGGGACATCGTGATTCTAGAAAACTTTAGTCCAGCAAAGGCCATTATCTTTTTAGTATAGGGGCAGCCAAAAGAATGGAAAAAATCATTACCACATATCTATCTGACAGAAGGTTATCATCTGGAGTATACAAGGAACTCAAAAAAAATCAAGAATCTGAAGAATCCACTTTAAAAAAATGGTTTGTGGAACTCTCAAAAGAGGAACTTGTAAAAGAGGAAGTAAAATGCCTTTGAAATGACAAAAAGCTACAGGAAATTAACATGTGCTGAAGGAGGAAGAATCGGCTTTCTCTAGGCACTAGTTCCCTGAGAGGTTACTTAATACCAAGTGGGCAGTCCTAAACACAGGTACACATGAACACCTATACATGGACTTAGTGCAATATATATAAATGCATATAACTGTAACAAGATTTAAAGATGAAGGATAGAAATTGAGTGGGAATTGGGGGGGCATGGGAAGAGTTACTTGTGGACTGGAAAGGATGGACATTGTGCAAAGTCAGTGCTACTGTAAGAAATGCTTAAAAAATATGCAGAATTCTAAGCTATCAGGGAAATGGAAAGTAAAACTACTTCGAGATTTCATATTAAGGCAGTGATAGTGATGAAGATAAAAACAAAGAAATGACTGTGAATACTGGTTTTGGAGTCATAATAGATATAAGAGTGAGGTATTCATGATTTTTCAATTGCAGTCAGAGCTGCTGTAACAGGAGAGTCCCTGCATGAAGAACATCCCAACAGTACTAAAGGCCCTGAAAGACCATTGTGCCAAGCTGTGAAAGTTATGTCTTGGGTATGTGGAACCCTATGATAGCGGTGATGTTAGAGCCATGATGCTTCTGCAAAGTAGACCTACAATGTGGGAATGGAGCCAGTCTCCCTTGAAACCAAAGTCCTAGACATCCAATATGGTGCTGTAGATTTTTTTTGCATGGGTTTTCCCTACTGTTTTGGTCTTCTTTCATTTTAGTTTTTCCTCACTATATCCCCATTCCTCCCTTTTTGGATGGTAGTGTATATTCTGTGCCATTTTGTGTTTGAAGTATGTAATTTGTCTCTTTTGATTTTATAGGGAAGTACAGTAAAGAGATTTCCTGAGTCTCATAGTAGTCTTTGGAAAGTTGAACAGTGTTGAAATTGTTAATGATTTGGAGTCTGTTTAAGTTGGACTAAATATATTTAGCATTGTGATGTGGTCACAATCCAATGGGTGCCAAGCAGGGAATGTGATGGTTTAAATGAGGAAGGTCCCCCTTAGGCTCATATATTTGAAGACTCAGTCTCCAGTTGATGGAAGTCTTTGGAGAGGATTAGGGGTTACCAAATTGTTGCAAGTATGTCACTGGGGATGTGATTTGACAATATATACCCTTGCCCCAACATAAAGTTTTCTCTCTCTGCATGTGACTGAAAATGTGATCGTTGAACTTTTGGCTTTTGCCAACATACCTGTCTGATTCTTTTCCCTCCCTTGCCATTTTTAACTTTGTCTCTGAAATCATCCAAAAATTTTTCATCCTTGAATTGGTCGTGGTAGTTTATCACAGTAAAAGAAAAGTAAGTAAGACCGATTTGGAACCACAACGTTAGGTGTTGCTGTGAAGATCCTGACCACATTTTCTGGAGCAGTGTGGAAGAAGTTGGAACTTTGCTTTTGGTTCAGGTATATAACCACAGCAGCAGGAAAGTAACTGGTACACATTCTGAGTGAGATACCGCTGATCAAGAACAAAAACCTAATGTTTTCTCTCAATTTTACATATTTCAATTGAATATTCAAACTGTGTGTTTCACAGTCTAGAAATTAGGAAGCCACCAGCAGGGACAGCGGCTTTCAAAAGAGGAAAAATGCAACACAGAGGCATAAATGTTCAAATAGAAACAATAGAACTGGAAGGTGTGAATGGGGTGAGCATGACAGGGCAGTGCATAGAGGGAGTGTGGGCAAGGAGAACTAACACTAAAGAGTTTTTGTAGAAGTCATATGGAAACCTACTGTGTAAAACAGATATATCCTAAAATACATACAGGCACATATATAAAAGATTTTGAATGGAGTTACCCTACAACAGGGAGACAATACCCCGATGTTGACATCATGATTAACAAACAGAAAGCCAAGTTACGGGAAAGGTTGCCTCCTTTGGAGTTGTTGGCCAGGTTCCCTAGACTAGCAAACATTGATAGCTATTGCCAATGCTGTTGATTACCTTCCAAATCTTGTTGGTAAGACTCTATTACTGAGGGAAATCCAAACTTGATTCACACAAAATTGAGAAATCAATCTGGTTCTTTCCTAGAAGCTTCTTCCTTACAGGTTGTATTACATAGTACTGCAAGGTGCTACGCATGGCATTGGAGGCAAAAATTAATCAACTGTTTGGTCCCTGTAAGATAGAGTGATGAGTGGTCCAGGAAGGTTATGGCATGAATGTTATGGAAGTGAACAACAATTTCCTAATCTGTTTTAAGGTCTGCTTCAGCAACTTGTCCACATGCTAATAATAAGAGTCTGTGGAGTACTCAGCCCAAGATGGGACATGTATATCAAAACCTTCCCCCCAAGGCCAGGAATTGTTTCATAAGTGGAAAGACTTGCATTCAGAGGCTTTGTTTGACTTCAAGGAAAATGATTTCTGGGAATACCAGGGCAGCTGCACATATGAAATCACAGTGGTTATAACATCACATGTAAGTCTTGTACAAGCTCAAACTAGACAAAAATGAAAATGGAGAGTGGGAGGTGGGCACAAATTCCACGCCTTGGCCAGGGGCTGTGGGCAATCTAGGGTCAGTGTTTTTCCTAGGTGTACCCACAGTTCTGTCAGTGTCTCTGGATGGAGGCTTGAGTGTGTGTGTTCGGTGCAAATTGTATCTGTTGATTGGAAAATAAACAAAAAGAAACAAAGGACAAAATGTTGGGTGGGTAGGGAAAGGGGATGAATTTGTCTCCCCTTGAGGGAGGTACTGGGAATAAGATCAAAATGCATCGCTTGAAGTTCCATAGAATAATAAAAAATATGGGAGAAACAAAAAATGTACATCACATGACCTTATGAGTCCTACTCTCTTTAAATGCTCACAATTTCCAACCTAAATATTGATCTATGGCTAGTAGCTGACTTTGTATGTGCCTGTATATTGTATATTGTATTTGTTTGTTGCCCAAATACAGAGTTAAGTGACTAAAGAAAATATTTGTGAGATATCCGTTCTGAACCCGTTTAGACTTGGCCTGTCATTCCTTGGAGATGGTAGGGAAAGGGGATGAATTTGCCTCCCCTTGAGGGAGGTACTGGGAATAAGATCAAAATGCTTCGCTTGAAATTCCATAGAATAATAAAAAATATGGGAAGAAACAAAAAATGTACATCACATGACCTTATGAGTCCTACTCTCTTTAAATGCTCACAATTTCCAACCTAAATATTGATCTATGGCTAGTAGCTGACTTTGTATGTGGATGTATATTGTATATTGTATTTGTTTGTTGCCCAAATACAGAGTTAAGTGACAAAACAAAATATTAGTGAGATATCCGTTCTGAACCCGTTTAGACTTGGCCTGTCATTCCTTGGAGACATTGAAATGCTGCTTCAGCTTCTTTCCTTTGCATTTAATGCTGACAGGTCAAATGTCTTTAGGAAGTCATGCATTTCTTCTAGATCCATTTCTTCTAGCTTTTGAAAGTGTCAGTAGTTATTCTTTAATTACATTTTGTATTTCATTGACAGCACTGTGCTTGGCTTTTTCATTAAGGAATACTTTAAATTCCAATTCGATGCTACTTATTTTATTTTACACCTATGTTTGAGGTCATGATTTCTAGCAATTATATTTTGTCTTCAGGAAAAATATGTAGGAATTTTTAAATTCTCCTGTTGGATATAATGATGCCCTAAAATTCATTCAAATGAAATTTGCTGCATAAACACACATTTTCATACGTTCTTCAATTTCTTTACCTGTGTATTTGTAGTTTTGTTCCAGTAGTAATTAAAAACACATGATCTACTTTCAAACCATTTATTTTTGATGATGCTGGCTTTGTAACCCACAATGTGATCATTTCTAGAATAATTTCTATGTAAATCTGAAAATTTTTCATTCTTACATCCTTTCAGCAACAATCTGTAGATATCATTGAAATCCTGTTCATCTATGAAATACTTCTGGTCTTGAGGGGTTTTCTTCCCCAAATTTTGGAAAAATTTATGTAGAGTTTAAGGTGGTGTATTGAAATTGCTCATGATTGTTGTATCATAATCCCCCTTAACATTAGTCTGTACTTGAAAATTTCAAATTGAGTGCACAAATATTTACAATTGTTCTCTCTATATTAATTTCATTTTACTAATATTTACTTTTCATTTTGTCTCCTCTTAACGTACATTTGTTTAAAGTCAGCCTTATTGTATAGGGAAATTAGTATCCCCACTTATGTGGATTTGGTTGCCAAAATTAATACTGTTTCTGGATGTCATTGTATGTACAGTGCACCCAACTGATACTTGACTCTTACTTTGAACCCACTCTTCTAGATTCATTTAGTTGGTGACATGAGACTATAATATTACTGTGAGAGGATTTTTTACTCAATATAATTTGGCTTGTACTCTGGTTGTTGGAATCACAGGTAATTATTTCCTCCTTTATTAGTAGTAATATTTACCTCATTTTGTTTTCTGTGTTGCTAGGGGTGGATTTATTTTGGGACATTGTGTGTTCATCAGTTCTTCTTTACATTGTTTTCTGACTTCTATTCCATGAATGATAGTGTCTTTCTCCTCTATATATCCTGTTTGCTTCCATAAATTCTCAAGTGATGTCTTTCTTTCCTTGAATTGCTGCAATTCTTCACATGCCCTTCTTGGTCAATTTTAAGACACATTTTCTGCACATGATTTTAGTTAATATATTTGCTTCCAGTTCATTACATGTACTTTTACATTATTTCATGCTGTTCTGTCTCTGGTATTGATTGACAAGAGGTCTGTTTGTATGGCTCATTATCTGCCTTGTGGCAAATTATTTGCCTATGTAATGAGTTGCTATTTTTCCCTAACAGGATTACTGAGTCTTTGCTCACTAATTTTCTCATATTGCCTATGGTTTGGAAAGCAGAGTTCTGGTAATATTTATTTCAGCTTGCTAAATGATGTTCTTGTGACTGTATATCCACACATTTCTTTATTCATATATTTTCTACTCTATTTTATTGAATACATTTTCTCACTTTAGTTTTTATTTCAGCTTATTATTTTGCTCCATAGATTTTTATTTTTGTTCACTTGAATGTTTCTCAATGATGTCAGAAATTTTAATCATGCTAATTACATGTTCTTTATATATGTACAGATGTATTATTGTCTCAACCTTATTCTTCATATTGAAATGTGGTCTTCTTTCATTTTTAAACAGGAGACCTCCATTCTTAGAAATAATCAGAGAGTTTATAATGCAGAGAAACCCTACAAATATGAAAAATGTGATAAATCCTTATTTCACATGTGAAGTCTTATGAGACATCAGACAATGCATACTGGAGACACAGCCTACAAATGTAAGGACTGTGACAAGTCCTTTAGTCAAAAGGCAGATCTTAGAGTACATAAAAGAATTCATACTAGAAAGAAAACTACAAACAAGAAGAATGTGAACAATCCTTTAGGGAAAGTCAAGACTTAGAGTGCATGAATGAAAATGTACTGGAGAGAAACCCTACAAATGTAAAAAATATGACAAGTCCTTCAATCAAATATGCCATCGTAGAGTACATCAACAAATACCTACTGGAGAGAAACCCTACAGTTGTGAAAAATGTGACAATGCCTTTAGGCAAATATCAGCATTACTATTACATCAGCAAATTCATATTGGGGAGAAACCCTATAAATATGAGGAATGTAATAAATCCTTTATTCACATGTCAAGTCTTAGGAGCCATCAAGCTGTGCATATTCAGGAGACACCCTACAAATGTGAAGGGTGTGACAAATCATTTACGAAAATATCAAGACTTGGATTGCTTTGGAGAATACATATTTGAGAGAACCCCTACAAATATGAAGAATGTGACAGGGACTATGCTTCTATGTCAAATTCCAAATCACATCAGCAATTTCATACTGGAGAGAACCTTACAAATGTGAAGAATGTGACAAGTCCTTTACTGACAGCTCAACACTTAGGGAACATTACAGAATTCATGGTGGAGAAAAACCCTACAAATGTGCAGTATGTAACAAGTCCTTTAATGAAATGTCACATTTGAGAGTACATCAGTGAATATGGACTGGAGAGAAACCCTATAGATGTGAAGAATGTGGCAAGTCCTTTAGACGTATGTGAACATTTAGATTATATCAGCTAATGCATATGGGATAAAAACCCTAGAAATGTGAAGAATGTGGCAGGTCCTTTACTGAGCACTCAGTACTTAAGAAATATTATAGAATTCATGACAGAAGCCCAACTGATATGAAGATTGTGACATTTCATTTATTGAAAGCTCAGCACATGAGGAACATCAAAGAATTCATAGTGGAGAGAAACTCTAAAAATGAAAGGGAGTGAGAAGTCCTTTATTCATCTAACAACTCTTAGAGACATTGATGAATTTATAATAAAGGAAGGCATGCATATATATATTATGAACATATATATGAATTGACAATTCTTTTAATCATATGTGAAATGGTAGCAGCTATCAAAAATTCCTAATGCAAAGGCAACTTATAAAGAGAGAATGTGGTAAACACTTTACTCTGTGCTCAATCCTTAGAAAACAAAACAATCTATACTAGAGGGATATGTTTAAAAGCATGGGAAATAGTGACATGTTTATATTTATATATTACAAAACTCCATAATATACTGAAGAAAAACAGAATTCAATACAAAATTCTCTAATAAAAATTTTAAAATCTCTAATAAAAATTTATTCTAATTTAATAGAAAACAGTTCACACTTGGGATAAACTAGAAAAAAAATGTGAGAAAGTCTTTGTTTTTCCATCTAATCTTGTGGAATATCAGAGAATCCTTATTTTAGAGAAACTCTTATGCTTACAAAAATATCTGCCGTCATTTAGAAATGACCCCCATCTTAGGAAGCATTAGAAAATTCATAGTGATCAGGAGCATCTCAAAATTCCATGATTAATACCTCTTTATTTACTATCAAAGAACACACATGGGGAATCAAACATATAAGCATCAAGGAGTTGCCATGTATTCTGTAAATAGCACGTGAATATGTGAAAATATTCATGTATATATGCAGCTTAAAAAATCCTAAAGAGAATCAAGTAGAAGTCTCTTAATTTACAAAACAAAAGGGAAACAATATTCAAATATCAAATCTTTTTAAACCATGGAAAATCTGTAATAAAATGTCCAGGACACTGTACACTCTTGATAATATGCTACAGTATCATATAAAAATATTTACTATCAAAGAACACACATGGGGAATCAAACATATAAGCATCAAGGAGTTGCCATGTATTCTGTAAATAGCACGTGAATATGTGAAAATATTCATGTATATACGCAGCTTAAAAAATCCTAAAGAGAATCAAGTAGAGTCTCTTAATTTAAAAAACAAAAGGGAAACAATATTCAAATATCAAATCTTTTTAAACCATGGAAAATCTGTAATAAAATGTCCAGGACACTGTACACTCTTGATAATATGCTACAGTATCATATAAAAAATGAATATCAGTTATTTCTATAATTCAATGTAATGGTATATGATATTTTGACAGACATGGCTTTTGTTTTGAAACATTTGTATCTCAAAATTTGGAGCTTTTTGAGGGACTGACTGTATTCTAGTTTGGTCCTAAGCTAAATTCATATTTCTGATATATAAAAATTATTATGATAATTTATAGCAAATATTGACTCAGAGTTGAAGGAATATATTGTCCATTAGTAATGCTTCGTTAGTGCCAATTGTTCCAAAGATAGTTCATGAACACAGGAACATTGCTCAAAGATGTGTTCTTTTTGACTATAAGAACGCATTGTTTGGTGTTGTTTTTTGGTGGGTCTTTTTTTTTTTTTTTTTTTTTTTTTTTTTAACAGGGTCTCCCTGAAGCCCCAACTGGCCTGGAACTTGCTTTGTAAAACAGTCTGGCCATGATCTCACATCAGGCCACCTGCCTCTGTCTCTTGTGTGCTGGGAATAAAGGCATGCATCACCAAGCCCTGCCTGTAAGGATGCATTTTACTGTGATGTATTCTTTGGCAAATTTCTACTGTAGTTAAAAAACGGAGAATGCTGAGTATTAGAAACTAATCATTTCCAATGGCTCAGGGAGGAGACTAACCTATCAAGTACATTAGTTTAATGCTTAATATACACAATGGTTAGATGTTTTCAGTATGACATGATATCGTAAAAATAGAAAATATTAGAGAAAACTAAAATTAATCATAGATTTGTGAATTTAACGTTGCACTATCCTGTTGCATTGTAGCCTAAGTCTTTGAAAATGGCAGATAATGATAAAGATTGAAGACATTCTGTGCCAAGCTGGAGTATTAATGATGAAAAAGAAATGAGGTACTTTGTTAGAGATTACTATACATTTTTATATTTACTCAAAAATGTATATTGATATGGGTAGGTAGACTCATATCCATGAAATTTAGTTGTATTCCCAGTACTGGGTCTTTCTGAAGACTACACTATTTGTTAGCTTAATATGGAAACAAATTCAATCTGTTTTGCTTTCAAGGGATTACATGAAAATTGGTTGCAATATTTGCTTCAAAAAAGTTGATGAATCCATGGTTCATCCTCAAGGCATCATTAGTATTAGTTGCACTGTGAATTGTTTATGCCTCATCTGAAATTCATGGATGACATCAAATGGTCGTTTAGCTTTTTTATTGAGTAGCACTAAGAATGTCCTTCAGTGCAAAGAAGGATTGCTGCTCTTCATTCTTCTGCTAAATCAAAACACTCAATCCTGAATACCTGAAATGAAGCAAATTTTGAGTTGATCACTAATGAGGTGAATACATGGCAAGTTCATTTAACTGTGAATAAATATTTTAGTAGATAGTGTTGCAATTGTTTAATACAATTTATGTGAAAAAACCAAATGAAGACAGAAAAGAGAAAGATAATTTGCAAAATGTTATAAATACATTTGCATATTCATCATCAACACATTAGAATTTTAATGTTGTTCTTTAGAAATGATGTGTGATGGCATCCACTCTGTCTGTTAATTTAAATAAATCCTGTTTCTTTAGTTGTCTTAATCTGCATTTTGATACGACTGCATTGAATTCATTTTGAAACAATTTTGAAACTGCACATAAGTTGATTTTCTTTTAATAAGCAAAGCATATGTTTAATGATGTAATATGGAAACTGAATGAAAAATACGATCTTCTCCGAATAGAAACTCTCATATTTTATTTCAGTGGATGATAAGCGAAGGCTAATACAAGGATATTCTTTCAAATCTGGGTAAACAGTAGATTGATTTTTTTCCAAGGATCTGTTCCTTGGGGATTTATCAAGTAATTTGCACGATCTATTTATTAGAGATTGTACATTGTATTAGAAACATTATGGATAAGCATAATGATAATAACCTGGTAATATCATTGTAATCCTAATTTATGATCACAGATATATTTAAAAATCGTCACTTTTTTCTTTACATCTACTCCACCACCACAACTGACCACATGGATTTGGATTTCCCTTGACATTAAAATAAAGGAGCAAACATGGGAGACACTGATAAAGTTTAGGAACGAGATATCATAAAGGCGTGCTTGTATGCATATGTGGCTTCTAAAACATAATAAAACAGATGATCACAGATATGAATTCACAAGGTTTTTGTGTTACTGAAATTTCTCTGCTTTGAAAAACTACCTGAAATGTGAAGTAAAGTGAAGATGCTTTTTTCTCACTGTTCCAATGTTTTTGATCCATATATATTTGTTTCTATTTGATATGGCTTATGGAGAAACAAATGTGGGGTTCTGGTAACCATGTGCCAGACAGGAGAGTTCTCATCCTGAAGGAAAGAGGGAGAGGGAGGAACAAGATTTAAATAGAGATACACAAGGTGTTCCTGAAGGCAGAAAGAAATAATGTGTTTCAATGTTGTACATCAGTGCCCTACTTACTCCTATCATGGCTGAAGGGAGGAACAGCCATGAGGTCATGGTTGCATCCCTTATAATCCAATCCTCTTTCCATGAATCCTTTTCTAATTCTGATGTCCCATATCACAAATATTGAGCACATGAGACTCTGGGAGTCCTTTTTGTGCCCATACCCAAAGATTCATGTCTTACTAGATAACAAAACATTGGAAATGCTGAAAAGTGAATTGTTTGGTCTATTATCCATGGAACAACATCTCAAATGTTCCATACCTCAGGATGTGATTTTAGTGCTAGATGCCTAGAGTTCAAGGCCCTTCATTTGATTCTGCACAGTACCTAAAATAGCACAATGTTTCTGACTACCCCTATGCACTTATGTGGTTTACTTGCATTTTATACATGTGAGAAATAGTACATATTTTCATTAGAAAATATGTAGCTCCTTGACAATATGTGTGGTTTTAAGTGACTTCATGTAGTGGAATAGTACTTAGGATTGAACTTGGAAATATGACCTACTCTATAGAGAACGTACTAATGTAAATATTCTTTAAAAGACACTCTCAATATTCTCATAAGTGAAATAAAATTTAAGTTTTTAACTTCTAATTTTAAGGAATATCATGAAAATTATTTATTTTTCCAGGGCTACAGATTCAGTATTGATTGTTTCTATTCCTAACTTTGTAAATTTTCATTCTTCCTTTTCACCCCCAGCTCCTTGGGCATTATGCCACTGTACCATCTCTGCATTTATACGTCTAGACTTACAACTATTTATGACTGAAGTTTCTCTTGAGTGCATTGGAGTGTCCATTCACGTTTTATGAATTCACCACTCTGACCTTGTCATTGACATACCTTGGATCAGATTCAGGGTTCTAGTACATTAAGTCAGAATGTTAGATCCTTAGAAAATTGCCAATAAACAACACGGTGTCACAGTTCCTTTCCTAAGCACCCATTGTATTGAACTGTGAGGACTGTATTTATAATGCGAGGAGAAAATAGGAATTGAATTCTTGTTAATCATATACAGTTATTTGAGGAAATATAGAGAGATTCATATGAGGGGTAAATGTGACACAAATTAAAATGTTGTTTTGAGACTGTCTTCACTTTCTGAAGCTCTGAGAAATAAAAGTCTGTCAGAGGAACTCAGATATCCTTAAGCAGTAGTACAGAACAGGCCCAGTTGGAAGACTTACATTGTGTTTTTCTATTACTATTAGAAGACACGATTCTTGTTTGAGGCATTCATAAGGTCACAGCACTAGATGTTATCTCAGCAGAATACATGTAGAGGTTTTAAAAGAAGAGATAAGCTTCAAAAGGTCAAGCCTATGCTATGTTCTAACACAATCACAGTCCTGAGATGAACACAACCACTCCTGAGTTATGTTTGATGTGCTGTAGATAGTAGGATCCACGGGTCACAGGGAGCTCTCTCCTTTTTGCTCTTCCCCTTGGACACATGTCCACAGGAGACAGGAGATCTCACTCCACTGCTTATCCTATTGGCTGCCTGAATCACACTATTTGTTTTCTGTAGTAGAAATGACAAAGGTGCTACAAAACCACATAGCTGGTCCGAGACATGTATGTTTCACTGGTGTTCCAACCAGATTTTAATTTGGAAATCTTGATCATAATAATACATGAGTAATTCAACTGTCCTTACTAGCCCTTTACTAATACTTCAGGGATTAGCAAATACATTTTCTCAGTAGTAGTGACACACATCTAAGAACAGATTTTGCTCTCAGATGCAATATTGTTGACACTGAAGTATAACATGCATCTCATGTGTAGGTATTCAGTTTTACCATGAATACCTAGGAGCACAGAGCTTACTAGAGTCATATGTCTATCAGAATATTTTCCACTCCAGTTCCTGATATCACTGCATTTAGTTTTCATCTTCTCTATTTTAAAAATCAGGGAGTTCAAAATTTCTATTTCAATTTCTTCGTGTAAGCACCCAAATATAGTGATCAGCATATTTCATATATATATAATATATATGCATTATATGTTTAACTGTGATTTCCTATTTGCACCATCACACTCCTTTGCCTCACATTATTCCAGATACTACCATTGTCCCCATTTTTGCTAATGACAAATATACATTCATATATATATACATATATGCATGCATGGTTAAATATAATCTCTGCAAAAGTGAGAACATGCATCGATATTAGAGTTTTTCATGTTGATGTAACTTACTAATTTCACCTTTCTTTATACAGATGTGAGGAATTACAGCTGTGTGAGCACTGAACAAATTTCAGAAATGTATACACATATGAGATCTACAAAAGTAAACCATATAAATGAGGGTGGCTTATCTGTGACACAAGTTGATATGTGAAAAAAAAAAATCAAACCTGGCAGATCAATGGAGATAAAATTCCTGCAAAAGATCAATGAACACAAGAATCTGTTGAGGTTGATATAAGAGTAGACTGGGTTATGCTCTCAGGACTAGAGTCTGGAAAGTACTAGGTAAAGTAAGCAGTAAATTCCCTGTCTTTTGAGTTTCCTGGTACATACTTGTTCCATTCACACATGGCTGAAATGGCAAGGACATGCTTTCCAATTCTCATAAAAATGGCTAACTACATTCTTGATTGTGGAACCTCCTGACTTACTCCTATCACATAAAGCCACAAATACTGATAACATGATATTAGGATGAATTTTCAGCAAAAGAGTTAAGGTTATTGGCCACAAATATTCATACCTTAGCAAAATAATTTGAGGGCAAATAATTATTTTGATATCAGTATTTATCTTGTGGAATATTCATTTTATAATGATAAAAATATGAGGTAATTTTTTGTACTTATAACTGAAAATATACCAAGCAGTTCTACATGACAGATAATGATGTGAAAGTTGGCAAGGCTGCCGGTGATAGACCTGCACCCAAGAACATTTGGAATACTAATTAGACTCAAAAGGCCTTCAAAAAACAGTCATAATACAGGCTGGAGAGGTGGATCAGTGGTTAAGAGCACTGGCTGCACTTGCAGATGGATGTGGGTTCAAATCCCAGCACCCACACTTGCCTGAAATACTTGTTTTTTCAGAAATGCTGACTGTTTAAGTTTCCTATGATATCCTATGGGGCACCTATACTTTGGTGCTAGAAGTCTGAAATCCACCAGAAGATTACTGCCAGTGATTGATATAAGAAATCCTATAAAAAACTGTTTGTGTTTCTGGTCAGTACTCAGTACGTCTGGAACAGGGTAGCCAGGATGTAGCCAAGGGAAAACTTCCTCCACTTTTTGAGCATTGTTTGATTCTTGTCCTCAGTCCAGGTCAGTCTCAGGGTAATTTTCATAGCAATATCCTTTGAACTCCTTGTTCATATTCATGTGTACTTTTTGAGAACAGTATCTTAGAGACCAATTTACTGTCTTAAGGAACATTGCTTTGGAATGGTGCTTTTCTTGGAGGGGGTCATATTTTCTTGCTTTATCATAGTTTTACCAACTTTGGGGGATGGGCTCTGGGCATCTTTATTTAGTCTGTTTTCTTTTCCTGAGATGTTTTTAGCGTAGGATAATGGAATCCCAAGGTGAGGATTCAGGATGGGTTTCTTTGGGGGTGTCTCAAGGGGACAGAACCAGGCTGGGAGGTCTAGGTAGGGGTGTAGGCTGTCTTATTAGGTCCAGGTGTGGTCTAAGCCCACAGCCACTCTGTAAAAAGGCTGTGTACTGAGTCCAGGGCTAGAATGACAGCTGGAGCCAGTTGGATGTGATCTAGAGGTGTGTACGAGGGGCGGGTCTGAGTGGGTCAGGGAAAGTCACCTGGGTAGGAGGAGGGATCCAGAAATG
>NW_008328602.1:40165-42413 GCF_000622305.1 Nannospalax galili
CAGCAGTACAGCAAGGATAGGAGGTTTCAAAATTGGGTTGCAGCTATTTGGGTACCTTGGCCTGTGCATCCTCTTAGATTTAGATTGTTAAAGGTAAGTTAAAGACTGTATGAACTAAGATGAATCCTGATTTTTATCAGCAATTTTATGGTTTCCAAAATAGTCTCATTAAAAAAAAGACGTGTACACTGTTTTAATTAATGTGCAAATATGGCAGAAAGATGTCAAGTGTACAGGAATTACTTCAAATCCATTGTTCCTCCCCCTGCTGTTGTGCAAGAAAAAAAGAAAAAAAGCTCTTCCAGTGTAAATTCATTCCTGCATTCTGATTGGCATGTTTTACTTTTCTGTGTCCAAATGACTGGCGTATGGACATTGGGACATGGAGATCTTGTTAGAATTAGTCACACAAGGAATTAGTCTAGATTGTGTTGAATCAGAACATATATTTTAGCAAACATCAACAGTTATAGTTGCAGGCATTAACACTTAGGAAATAAATTTTCAATTCACCATTAATGTTCCTTCTGAAACATATAATTTATTATATAAATCCACCATTAAAATGGGTATTGTTATGTTGAGATCTTAATTTTGGATTCTGTATTCCATAAAATCATGGTGGTAGCCAAACATGAGGACACACGCCTTTAATCCCAGCACTCTGGAGGCACAGGCAGGTAGATCTCTGTGAGTTCAAGGCCAGCCTGGTCTACTTGATGAGTTCCAGGCTAGCTGAGGCTACAAAAAGACCCTGTCTGAACAAAATAAAACAAAATAAAAACAAAAAAACCTCCCCCCAAAAAACAAAAATCAAACCAAACAAAACCATAGTACGCATGCTGAATACTAGGATATCCTGCCCTGGTATTTCCACAGTTAGAAAACATGTTAGAGAATATGACAGTGTCAAAAAGCCTCTTCAGAATAGTTATGATCACTCCCTACATCAGAGAATGCCTCGTTTGTTATTCTTCATTTCAGGGTGTGTTGACATTTAGTGACATGGCTGTGGACCTCTAACAGGAGGAGAGGGAATGCCTAGATCCTGCTCAGAGGGCTTGGCACAGAGACCTGGTGCTGGAGAATTACAGCTGTCTTGTTTTCATTGGTGAGAATATTGTTCTTACAGAATTTCTTGCTCATACTCAGTGTTCCTTGGGGAACTACTGTGTGTGTATGTGTGTGTGTGTGTGTGTGTGTGTGTGTGTGTGTGTGTGATTGAGTCTCACATCTAATAAAATGAAATTCTCAGAGGAAAAAAGAACACTGTACTTTTATCTGCTCTCATGTTTGTCTTTGGGGAAAGGTTATGCTTCTTTCATTTTTGTTCCATGATAAATTCAGAAACTTTATAGCATATAAATCATAAAGTTCCATTTCCAACCTGAAATTTTGGATGAGGTTTAATTACAACACTAGTTATGCAACTTGAGAACTCTGTAAATATCAGTGTTCTGATAGAACATTCCAATTGAAAAGACACTGGGAGAAATCCAGGTTATGTTCTCTCTTTATCTATTGAGTGCACTACTGTTTAGAAATCCAGGTACTTTCTAAAGACTCAAATCATAAACCACCCAGCACAGGCATACAAAGGTGCTAGAGCAACTGGTGTCTTGTGCAATAAGCTGTGATCATCTGTGCTCCTGGGGATGACAGTGATGTCCTTAAACACACTAAATTGGTAGGTGGTCCTGAACCACTGCATAGTTTGTTCATGTGGAAACAAATGATCATTTATTATAGATAACATTTGTAAGACATGGAGTCAGATGTCCATAAATTAAAATACAATATCTGATTATACTTTTTAATATTAATTTTTAAGAAATGTTTTATTATCACTTTTATTTTATGTATATGAGTGTATTGTCTGCATTCATATCAGTGCACCCTTGACTGCAGTGCCCACTGAGGTCAGAAGGGGAATTGGATCCCCTGTAATGGAATTACAGATAGCTGTGAGCTGCCACATGGGTGATGGGAATCAAACCCAAGTCCACTGCATGAACAGTCAGTGATCTTAACCTCTGAGCTATCTTTCCAGCCCCTGAACATTAATTTTTGACAAAGAAGAACTACATGTATTTAGGAAATGCAGTGTGATATTGAGTTCTCTATATACATTTTTGAAATTGACTATTGTTAACATAACTTCCACTTCATGAATTCTCCTTTAAAAATGTATGTACTTGACATAATGTCACAAGGCAGTTTTGAGCCTGAAAACTGCCTCATAAGCCAA
>NW_008328602.1:42937-63884 GCF_000622305.1 Nannospalax galili
AAAGTGAAATCTTCTCATACTTGAGAATAGAATTGATCAGGTGGACACTGTACCAGGTAAAGAAGTTGAAACATATGCACTACATGATCTCAGTCATAAGAGAAATAGAAAAAGGAAAGATAGATGATAGACGGTGGAGGTACAATGGCAGTTTACACGAATGGGGAGGATGTGGGGTAAATAACAGAGACAGTGTCATGGCTTCACGGCTTAACTAAGTTCTGTTCTAGGCCACAACAAGGTAAATAAAATAATCCAAGTTGCATTTTATATATTAAAATTGTTAGAAAATATCAATTTGGATACACTCACCATAGGAAAGGATAAAATTTTACTTGTGGATATATTAATGACTGACTAGATCAATATCCACTGTATGTGTATAACAAAATAGCAAGGAAATGTTAGAAATACGTAAAATGGTGTCATCAAACAATGATGGTTTCATTTTTATTTAAACATGTAAGAGTGTTGTGCTTGCATGTACGTAAGTGAAGCGATGTGAGCAATGTCTGTGGAGGCCGGAAGACTGTGGGAACCCCTGGAACAGGTGTTCAGTACAGTTGTTAGCACCATGTGAGTACTGCAAACTGAACCCAGGTCCTCTGCAAGAGCAGCCAGTATTCTTGACCTCAGAGCTATCTCTCCATCCCCAAGAATGGACTTTCAAAATTCACAGTGAATTACTCCTCAACTTTAGCCTTTAAAAGAAAAACTCTCACTTGTGCCTTCCCCACAGATTCTATGACACTAAGTAGAAGCATCAGTGCTGTTTCACTTAACAGTTGCAGGCAGAAGACATTGAGCTGGGGTTTAGCTACCAGTGCTTCTTAAGGAAAGCTTAGTTTAGCCTGATTCCAAAGGATGGAAACCATGTGATTCTATCAGTTTACGTAAGGAGGTGAGGCAGGTACGTTCCCAACACCTTAGTAGAAATTCTTGATTTTTATGGCAAGGTGGGCCACTCAAAGGCAGGAAAGCAGAAACTTCTATGGGCTCTCCATGTTGAACTCTTTCTGTCTGAGCACCTACTATGACAGCAGACACTGTAACAGCCTATTTTGTTTTCTGAGATCTTTCTTCCTCTTGCTATGTTGGCAGGTGAAGTGAATTCTCAGTGAACTGAAAGCAAGTTTCTTGAAAACAAGAGAAGACTGTTTATGTATTGCCTGGAAAGGAAACTCACAGAAGGAGGAGAGAGATGGCTTCTTTTCAGGTAAACACATCCTAGAGCCTGGACCCCATACACTTTCTTTCTCTAAATGTTTTATAGTTTGAAATTGTAGCTTTTTCTCATCCAGAAACTAGCCTGGATATTACAGAGATCCTCATGCCTCTTCCTCTGGAGTCCTGGGAGTAAAAGCTTGTATCACCATGCCTGGGGCACATTAACTCTTTTCGTATGTATCACCTATGTAGCATATGCACCTCTCCATTTTGTCCTCCAGTGCTTATGTTTTCCAGACTAGTCCAATGACTCCATGACCAACCATCTCAAAAATGTTTCTGATGTGACAGGTGAAAGTTCAAACATGTTAGTCTTCAGTTTCTAAGGAGGATGGACTTAGGTCTTCATATGCCACTGAATTGTTGTTTGTGCATAAAACTGATGTTTTACTTTATTAGGACATTGTTTTAGTTTGCTCAACATTTAATCCCACCAGCATCACAGGGCTGACGGAATGTGCTGCTGGGTTTGTTGTCACCTGTATTCTTTAGTCTCCTGGGAGTTGATTCTCTTGGTTTACCTGCTTTGCACAAAATCCCAGACTTTGACATCATTGTTGTAAATTGACTAGGAATGAGTTTTCTTCTGGGTTGATTAGGAATGAGTTTTCTTCTGGGAATTTACAGAGCGAAGCACACACATGACATTTAATGCAGAATTTCACCTTTCATCATTGTTAGTTTTCTTCCTTTCTTCGGAGAAATAAACCTTTCTCATTTGTTTGGTAAATACTGAGTTTTCCATGTGGAGATTCTGAAGCCAGCCTTTCTCTTGTTGGTATTTCTACTTCACACTCAGTCACAGCACTGCCTCCATTACTGGTTATTTCATCCTCAGAAAAGAGCTCTCTTATCAAATGTCACACACATGCGGTTGTCTGATTTTGGAAGCATTTGTGCAGCATCAGCATTGTTTAGCCACTGTTGGGTCTTGTCTTGATGTTTTCATTACTCTTTGATGAGGAGCCCAGTTCACAAATCCTCTTATTGTGGTGTGCATAAGTCAGCCAATGTGTTCCTCCTAGGTAAATTATAGGTAGATAAATGAGGACAGAAGAAGAAATGACTATAAAAATATTTTTAGAATAATTATACACTGATGTTTCTAGAATTTCTCCATTACATGCAGGGTGTAGGATTTTCTTCATAAGGATTGGGTCTTCTTCCTGTGGAGGAGAGCACAGATGGTTCTTTATCTTCTGCCATGTTCTACTCAGTGCTGTTGGAAAAAGTGTCTTTTGTTCCTGGGGCACTGGCCTCACCACAAAGTCTGTTAGGAAAGGGTTAGGTCAGGCCCAACCACACATCGTGTTAAGCTGAAAATCTGTGTTTTAACTAAGACTACAGTGCATGGTTATAAACATTTGAATTTATGAAGCAGACATAAATCAGAGTAACTTTACATCAGATAAATATATACAGCTGATCTTGTATGCTAAAAATATAGGAGGGAAATGCTATTCCTACGTTGAGGGCTTAATTTATGTGCTATGCTCTTTAACATCATAATCTTCACCAAAATTTGGAGGGTCTGATGCTATTCTTTTTTTTGCACAGAGTTAGCAAGTAGATTATAGATAGTTACTCCTTTAAGAAATATCCTTTTGTAGTGGCACATGCCTTTAATCCCAGCACTTGGGAGGCAGAGTCAGGCAGATCTCTGTGAGTTCAAGGCCACCCTGGTCTACATAGTGAGTTCCAGGACAGTTGGGCTACAGGGAGACCCTGTCTCAAAAAGACCAAAAAAAAAAAAGAAAGAAAGAAAGAAAAATATACTTTTTATTAATTCATATTTCTCATTTAATTCAGAAGTCATTTACTAATTATCTCTTTCTTTCTTGTGTCCAGTACCCTGTTTAAGTGCGCTTGTTATAATTGCCATTTTTCATTTTCGCATCCATTGACATTCAAGGATGTTTCCATAGACTTCTCCCAGGAGGAGTGGGAATGCCTAGATTCTGCTCAGAGTGCTTTGTACAGGGAGGTGATGTTGGAAAACTATAGCAATCTGGTGTCTATAGGTGAGGAGATTGTTCTTGGAGAACTTTTTACTATTCTGCATCCTTTGATAGATTTTAGTCTACTTTGTGCATATGTTAGTTTTGCTAATTAAGTCTTGGATTCTTTAAAAATTAGATCATGGGAACGTGGGCATCGTGAAGAACATGTTTATGTTTTATCATGTCTTTCCATTTCTGCTTGTTAGAGGAATTATCCATTTTCATTATTTTTGGTGTTAATTTCAGCCACCCATTAGCACATAACACTGTAGCCAGAATCTTAAAGTTCCATTGCCATAGCTGAAGTGTGAATCAGTGATAAAACTCACCATATGAAAACTGAAAATTTTGTATGTATTCTAATGAATCTGTCAGAAAATCAAAATTGGGAAATTATATGGAGAGTCCACTCTTTTTCTGAGTATTATTAGTGGAGCGCAGTGCTGTGTTATGCATCTGGTACTTTCAAAAGAGCTCAGTAAGCATCATGTGCTTCTTTCTCATACACAGGTCTTGCTGTGTGTAAACCTGTTCTGGTCTCCTGTCTGGAGCAAAGCAAAGAGCCCTGGAATGTGAGAAGATGGGAGATTGTAGCCAACCAGGTAGGTTTGAGTGGATGAAGGAGGGCCCAGGTGAGAGGACCTAAGTAAAGAAGAGTATAGATCTGAAAATGGTTTTGCCATAGTCTGTGTCACAAGAAAGAGATTCTGATAATTTAATTTATAGCACTTTCATCAAGGTTTTACCTGTGGTAAATGTCAAATGACTTCTTTTATTGCGCATGAATTAGGTGGTGATTTCTAGTATGTAAACATCACTTGATTAAATTGTTTAATTTTTCCTTATGTCCCATGTCACATATCTTCCTAATGCAGGCTAATAGCTGATTTTCTTCCTATGCGATATTCCCATACTACATTTTTTCAATGCGTATTTTTATTGAATTTTTGTGTATTTCATAAAAAAAATCTTAATCATCTTTATACCCCCTACCTGATCCGCTCCGTCCATGTACCCCTCACCATATTTTATGCATTCTGTGATATATATTAAAGCCTATAGAGTCAAAATTTTAACATATCATGAAATTAGTAAGTTTTGTGTCTTACTTTGTTCTTCCTTTGAAAATGTTCATGCCCTTCTGAATCCTTATGAGTGTTCATTGCTTTATAAATACTAATGTATTTCTCCCAAAAATGATTATAAGACTTTGATGAGAATCACATAGAATGTTTACATAGCATGAAAATGAGAATCACATAGAATATTTGCATAGCCTGAAATTCTCTATTCTCTTCCCATTTTAAGTAAGAGTGTGTTAAATATGTGTGTCTGTCTCCATGGCATTTGGGATTCCTCTGTTTTCTAGTTCTGTCTGTTTTCCAGTTTGGTCTGAAAAGAGATTGTGAAACATTGATCTTGTATGATATTTAAGACCTATTTTATTGTCCAGTGCAGTTATGAATATGTTCTTTGGTTTTGGAAATTTGTACATCCTCCTGTTGTGTGAATGTGAGTCAGTCTAGGCTTCTTTGGGATCCATGTTTTTTCATATTGCTCACATGCTTTTTTTTTTCATAATCTTTCTGACTACAGTATTCTTCAGAGATAGGATACAGTTCACAGAGCTGTGGTTTGTAGGATCTGTCTTGTTCAGGCATCTTCCTTCTCTCTCTGATTCTTTTCAGCCATAAGATGAGATTTCTTACATCATGACCTTCCATCACATGGTTTAGTGTTGCCATTGTCTGTTAGTCTCTGAGCCCCATGGATACTGGACTGAAACCTCTAAAGATGGAGCCAAAGTATAATGCTGCTGAATAATTATTCTTAATTGTAGATTAGATCAAAACAATTCACAATGGACTGTGTGTTAATATGAGAGAAAATAGATAAAATTCACTTTCAACTTTGAAATAAGCTAAAAAGATAGATTATCTTAGTTTCCAGGAGTGGTGGTACACACCTTTAATCCCAGTACTTGGGAGACAGAGGCAGGTTGATCTCTGTGAGCCAGCCTGGTCTCCCTAGTGAGTTACAGGATAGCTGGGGCTACAGGGAGACGCTGTCTCAAAAAGTTCCAAAAAAAAAAAAGAGATTACTGTAGTTATCACTACACTTTCTCCTTGGAAAATAGCAAGAGAATGAATGTGATATGCTCTGATCAAAGAATGCTAATAGTGTGAAGGAGTGTGCACATTCACTACAGAGAATGAGTCATGTACAGTGTGTCCATTTTTCAAACATCATGTTGCACATCACAAATTCATAGTGCATTTCACAAAATAAATAAGTTATAATCAAAGTGGGAAATATCCTTACCTAAGACTCTTTTCACCTTGGGAAATGTGATATGAGAGTGATGGAAAATTTTAGAACCTAACCTTTCCTCAGGTATTTGCTACTCGTGGTTTGTGACTGTTTCTTCCTGTAGAAGAAGATTTTATATAGTACTGTTTGAGAACTCAAAATCTTGACTCCTAACTCTTTTTAACATTTTTTAAAATTTATTTTTGTGTTATGTGTAGGTGCTGGATAGCCTGGCTTGAGCCTCAATTGGGGAATTTCCTTCATTGGACTGGGCTGTGGCCTTGTCTGTGGGGCATTTTCTTGATTATTGAGTGATGTCGGAGAGTCCCCTGGGTAGGTTGGCCTATGTTGTATAAGAAAGCAGGTTGAGCAGGGGCCAGGGGAACATGCTAGTAAGCAGTGTTTCTCTATGGCCTGTGCTCCATCTCTACCTCCAGGTTCCTGCCCTCAGCTCTTACCTTGGGCTCCCTGATGAACTGTGGCCCAAAATATGTAAACTAAGTAAACCCTTTCCTCCCCAAGTTGGTAGTGGTCAGAGTATTTTGTCACAGCAATGAAGAACAAACTAGGAAAGCACCTAATTCAAAAGTCATTTACTAATTATCTCTTTCTTTCTTGGGTCCAGTACACTGTGTAAGTGCACATGTTCTAACTGTCATTTTTCATTTTAGTATCCATTGACATTCTAGGATGTGTCCATAGACTTCTCCTAGGAGGAGTGGGAATGCCTAGATTCTTCTCAGAGGTCTTTGTACAGGGACTTGATGTTGGAGAACTACAGCAATCTGGTGTCTATAGGTAAGGAGATTTTTCTCCACAAATTGGTATTCATCAAAGTATTTTGTCATAGCAATGCAGAAACAAAGTAGAATGGTGTATGAGTGGATTGCTTGCATATATGTAAGTGCGCCCATGTCTGCACATGGAGTTCAGAAGTGGATATCGAATCCACTGGAACTGTAGTTAAGGACAATTTTTACCTACCACGTGGGTGTTAGGAACCTAACCTGGGTACTCTGCAAGAGCAGCCAGTGCTCTGAACCACTGAACCATCCATCTCTCTGCAGGCCCGTTATCTTTCTTTCTTTATTTTTTTAAATAATTTTTTGAGAATTTCATACATGCATATAAGGTGTTTTGATCAAATGCATGCCCATTCCATGAGTTCCAGTAGTGACTAGGGCTTTGTCCAGTGTTGATTTTGAGCTTTATTGCATTGTGGTCCAATAGAACGCATGGAATTATTTCAATTTTTTATATTTGTTGAGGTTCGTTTTGTGGCCCAGTATATGGTCAATTTTTGAAAAAGTTCCATAGGTTGCTGAGTAGAAAGTGTATTCTTTGGTGCTTGGGTGGAATATTTGAAAGATGTCTGTTATGTCCATTTGATGTATGGTATCATTTAATTCAGACATCTCTCTGTTTATTCTTTGTCTAATTGATCTGTCTAATGGACATGGTGGGGTATTGAAGTCCTCTACTATTTTCGAGTTCGGGTTAATGTGTGTCTTAAAGTCCTGTAGTGTTGTTTCTGTGAATTTGGGTGCATCAGAGTTTGGTGTTAAGGATTGTAATATCTTCTTGGTTAATTGTTCCTTTGATCGAAATGAAGTGACCCTCCTTATCTCTTCTAACTGGTTTTACTTTGAAGTCTAATTTGTCAGATATTAGAATTGCAACCCCTACTTGTTTCTTAGTGCCATTTTCTTGGAATATTCTTTTCCATCCTTTCACCGTAAGGTACTGCCTGTTTGTAGACAGCAAAGAGATAGATTTTGTTTCTTAATCCATTCACTTAGCCTGTGTCTTTAGAGTGGGGAATTCAGTCCATTGATATGTAATGTTACTATTGAAAGATGTTTATTGGTGGCCCTCATTTTGATTCCTGTTTGTGTTCTCTGTCTAAATTTTTGTGTCTCCTGGATTATACCTTTATTTATTTTCTTTTGTTGCCCCTGGGGTATAGTTGTTTCTCTCTCTGGTCTTTGCATTGCTTCAAGTATTCTTTGAAGGGCTTGCTTTATGGACATGTATTCTTTCAGGCTATTTGTGACATGGAAGATTTTCCTTTCCCCCTCAATTAGACATTTTTTGCTAGGTAAAGTTGTCTGGGAAGGCATCTATTGTCATGTAGAACTGGAAATACCTTGGTCCAGGCTCTTCTGGCTTTCATAGTTTGCATTGATAAATCAGCTGTAATTCTGATGGGCTTTCCTTTGTATGTGGCTTCTTTTTCTTTTGCTGCTTTCTGTATTCTCTCTTTGTTATGTATATTTAGTGTTTTTACTATGATATTTTGTGGGGGAGTTTCCTTTCTGATTCTATTTTGTTGTATGTGCTTCCTGAATTTGTGTGGGGCTGTCTTTCCTTAATTTCAGGAAATTCTCTTCTACAAACCTGTATAAGATCTGGCCAATATCAATAATCTGAAATTCTCCTTCCTCTATTCCTATGATCTGTAGATTTGGTCTTTTCATGGTGTCCCATATCTCTTACATATTCCATTCCTGTGTTTTTAAAAAATTTTCCATAATCTTTGCTTGAGTGGTCCAATTCTTTAACTTTATCCTCCAGTGTTGATATTCTGTTTTCCAAGTCATTCATTCTAGCAGTGAGGCTTTCCCTTGTTTCAAGTTGGCTTATTGAGTTTTGCACTTGCTTCTTCATTTTTGCCTGAGTTTCCTTCAATGTTTCTATCTCTTTTGTGAATTCATTTAGAACTTTATCCCTATCTTCTTTTAGCTCTTTCAATTTTTTTGTTCAAGTGTTCTTTAAATTCATTGAACTCCTTGATCATGTTTATTATTGTTCTTTCAAATTCAGTGTCCTGGGTTATCTCTAGGGGAATTCTCTTTGTAGAACTCTCCTACAGGATTGGTGGAGTTTGGTGGTCATGTAGTGTTTAGGCTTTCCATTTTATTATTCTTTCATTGTGGTTTTGGCATGTGAATTTCTTTTGTTGTTTATGGTTCTGATATGAGAATTAAGTTGAAGTATGCTTCTGTTTGTATTATTGGGGTGCCTAAGTACTTTCCACTGGTTGGTACAGGTTTCAGGTTCTCTCAGGTTTTATTTTGGAGGGAAATGATGGCTTCAGATCAGCTATTCAGTAGAACCTATAAAAGCCCAGTACAGGTTCCAGTCAGCTACACTCAGTCTTCCTTCTAAAGTTTGGACCCCACCAAGTGGAGGCAGGATCCTGGCACTCTCAGGCAGTCCCCTGCATTCTCAGCCCCTATGTCAGATGGAGGCCAGAACCTAGCACTCTCTGATGGTCTCCCTGTTGTCTTTCTTTATGTTGCTGAATCAATCAGTCCTGTCACTCAGTGACTCAGTGATGAGATTTCTAATGATGGCATTCAATATATTGTCGTCTTGCCTCATATTCACTCTATAAATTAAATAATGTTTGCAAAAGAGGGAGAAAACATTTTTTCAAATGTATTCAACCATTTCAGGCACACAAGTGGAACAGTAAAATCACAGGATTTTCTTTTAATTTAACAGTTCTTTTTCCTTTTAACTTAAAAAGCTACATTTTTTATAATTCTCTTAGAAAATTTTCCATATATTTGATTACACTGATATTAATGTTACCAACCAGTGAGTTTTAAAAGGCTGTTCAGCTACTTGTTGTGAATCACTATGAAGACTAGAAATTGACAGCTGTGTTGGTGCATGCCTTTATTCCCAGCACTTGGGAAGGAGAGGCAGGCAGATCTATGTGAAATTGAGGACAGGCTGGTCTCCATATGTAGATAGTTCCAGGCCAGTTCCAGAGAGACCCCATCTCAAAAAGACCAGGAAAAAAAAAAAAGACTAGGAATGCATAGGACACTGTAAATGTCACACATGGCTCTTCTCATTCAGTACTTGACCCAATTTTCTGCCATTCAGTATACTTTGGGAATGTGGTTGACTCCACATTATTTCATGTATTGTTCCTAAAAGAGGTTTCAGAATGTATTATAGTGTATATGTACCACACTTTCATTATCCACTCATCAGTCGAGGGACACTTAGGTTGCTTCCATCTCTTAGCTATCATGAAAAGAGCAGCAACAAACATGGATGTACAAGTATCTCTGCAATAGGAGAAGTTCTTTGGGTATATGCCAAAGAGTGGCATAACTAAGTCAAATGGTAGGTTAATTTTTAGTTTCTTAAGGGTTCTCCACACTGCTTTCCACAGGAGTTGAACAAGTTTGCAATCCCATCAGCAGTATATGGGCATACTGCTTTCCCCACATTCTCTCCAGCATTTGGTATCATTTGCTCTCTTGATCTTAGCCTGTCTGACTGGGTTAAGATGCAATCTTAAAGTGTTTTTCATTTGCATTTTTCTAACTACCAATGATGTTGAACACTTTTTAAGATGTTCTTCACCATCTTTATTTCTTCTTTTGAGAACTCTCTTTTCAGCTCCTTAGCCCATCTACTAATTGGGTTACTTCATTTCTTGATTCTTTGTTTTCTGAATTCTTTATATATTCTGGATGATAAACCTATGTCAAATGTGTTGCTGCTGAAGATTTTCTCCCATTCTGTGGGTTTTCTCTTCACTTCCTTGGTTGCTTCTTTTGATGTACAGAAGCTTTTTAGTTTAATGAGGTTCCAGTTGTTGATTCTTGACCTTGTTTCTTGAGCAATTGATGTTCTGTTTAGAAAATCCCTCTTACATCTATATCTTGTAGGTTATTGCCAATGTTTTCTTCTAACAGTTTCAGAGTTTCAGGCTTCACATTGAGGTCTTTGATCCATTTGGAGTTCACTTTTGTGCAAGGTAAAAGATAGTGATTTAGTTTCATTCTTCCACATTTGGAGATACAATTTTGCCAGCACCATTTGCTGAAAATTCTGTCTTTCCTACAGTGAATGTTCTTGGCCCCTTTGTCAAATATCAGGTGACTGAAATTGCATCTACTCATATTTGAGTACATCAATTTTGTTCCATTGATCTACAGATCTATTTTTGTGCTAGTACCATGTTGTTTTTGTGACTAAAGCTCTGTAATATTGTTTAAAATCTGTTATAATAATCACACAGCATTGCTCTTAATGCTCAGGATTGCTTAGGCTATCTGAGGTCATTTGTGCTTCCATAGGAATCTTATAATAATTTTTTCCAATTCTGTGAAGAATGTCATGAGGATTTTTATTAGAGTTGCATTGAATTTATAAATGGATTTTGGTAGCATGGTCATTTTCACAATCCACGAGCATGGGAAGTCCTTCCACCTCTGACATCTTCCTCAATCTCTTTCTTTAAAGATTTAAAATTTTCATTGTAGATGTCTTTAATGTCTTTGGTCAGTTTTACTCTGAGATAATTTTTTTTTGAAGCTATTGTGAAGGGGAGTGTTTCCATGTACTCTTTCTCTTACTGCTTGTTATTGGCATATAGAAAGGCTACAAACTTTTGTAGATTAATTTTGTAACCTGCCACATTAATGAAAGTGTTAATTATTTCTAGGAGTTCTCTTGGTGCAATTTTTGGCATCTCTTAGATATAATATATCATCTGCAAAAAGGGATAATTTGATCTCTTCTTTTCCATTATTACTCCTTTAATTTACTTCTCTTGTCTTACTGCTCATGGAAGCCTTTAAAGCCCTATGTTAGAAAGGAGCTGGGCGTAGTGGTGCATGCCTTTAATCCCAGCACTCAGGAGGCAGAGGCAGGCAGATCTCTGAGAGTTGGAAGCCAGCCTGGTCTCCATTAGCAAATCCAGGCCAGCTGCAGCTACGGGGAAACCTTGTCTCAAAAAGACCAAAAAAAAAAAAAACAAAAAACAAAAAACAGTGGAGATAATGTACAGCCTTGTCTACTTCCTGATTTTAATGGGACTGCTTCCAGTTTTTCTACATTTAGAATGATGTTGTCTGTGGGTTTGTTCTACATGGCTTTAATTATGTTGAGGTGTGTTCCCTCCAGTCCAATTTCCTCTAGGACTGTGAATATAAATGTATGTTGAATTTTATCAAAGACTTTTTCTGCATCTATTGAGATAACCTCGTGGTACTTGTCTTTGAGTCCATTTATATGAATTATGACAGTTACTGACTTAGGTATATTGAACCATCCCTATATCTCTTGAATAAAGCTGACTTGATGGTGGTAGATGATCTTTTTGATGTCTGTCTCTATGTGGTTTGTAAGTATTTTGTTGAGAATTTTTGTATCTGTGTTCATTAAAGATATGGGTCTATAGTTTTTTGTTTGGTTGTATTGTTACCTGGTTTTGATAGTAGAGTGATGCTGGCTTCATTGAAGGAATTTCAAAGCTCTACCTCCATTTCTATCTTTTTGAATAAATTAAGTAGTATTGGATATAGATCTTTAAATGACTGGTAGAATTCTGCTGTAAATCCATCTGGTCCTGGCCTTTTTTAAGTTGGGAGGTTTTGTATTACTGTTTAAAGTTACTTATGTGTTATGGGTCTGTTTAAGCTGTTGATCTCTTCTTCCTTTGGTTCAAGTGCGTCCCATGCTTATAGATACTTGTCCATTTCTTTTAGGTTTTCAAATTTAATAGCGTACCTGTTTTTAAAGTATTCCCTTATAAGGTTTTGGATCTTTTTGATGTCTGTCATGATGTTTCCCCTTTCATTTCTGATTTTGTTGATTTGAAGGTGACCTTTCTTTCTTTTGGTTAACTGAGCTAAGGGTCTGTCAATCTTCTTTATCTTTTCAAATTAGCAGCTCTTAGATTCATTGGTTCTTTGTATTGTTTTCTTTGTTTCTATTCCTTTAATTTCTGCGCAGATTTTTGTTATTTCTTCTTGTCTGCTGGGTTTAGGTATCATTTGATGTTGCTTTTTTACTGTCTTCAGTTGCAATTTTAAGTCATTTATTTGTGTTCTTTCTGATTTTTTTTTTTAAGTAGGCACTTAGAGCTGTAAACTTCCTTCTAAGGACTGTTTTCAACATGTCCCAGAGGTTTTGTTTTGTTGTATTGTCTTCTTCATTTAGTCCAGGAATACTTTCATTTTTTTCTTAGTTTCTCCTTAGACCCATTCATCATTCAGGAGTGTGTTTTGTTTAATCTCCATGTGTTCATGTAGTTACTAGTGTTGATTTTAAGCTTTATTGCATTGTGGTCTGATAGAATACATGGAATTATTTCAATATTTTTTGTATTTGTTTGTTGGGAGCCAAAAGGCCAGAAGAGAAACATCTTTATGGCTTTGAGACTTGTTTTGTGCCAAGTTCCATGGAGTGCTTAATAGACAGTATTTTCTTTAGTGCTTGCATGGAATATTCAGTATATGTCTGTTAGGTCCATTTGATGTATGGCATTGTTTAATTCAGATGTCTCTCACAGCTTAATGGTTTTCTGTTTCTATAAGATAGCACTTAGTTAAAGAATGTAGAAAAACAACTTTGTGAAATTTGTCTAATGCAGACAATGGTGTATCAAAGTCCCCTACTATTAATGAGTTGGCATTAATCTGGGTCTTAATGTCCTATAGTATTTTTTATGAAGTTGGGTGCAAAGGAGTTTGCTGAATGCTAGCTATATCATCCAACAACACCAATTAGTGTCTGCCCAGCACTTTCCTTCTCCTCACCTCCCCCCCCTTTTCCACTACCAGTATATATGTCTGCTGCTTTCAAATAAAATTTTGGAGCTTGATCAGAACACTGTCTTGCTCTCTTTCTTCATGTTCCTTGTTTGTCATTCCTTCTAGGACCCCCACTGGTCGCGCCACTGTAGAAGTGTCCTGCAGGCCGGGGACATTCCTGGTGCCCAGCGTGGCGCACTAGTCCAGCTCGAGAGAAGAGTGGGGAGCTCCAGAAGGAACGTCGGTTCCCACAACTGGCCTGCGCAGGCAACCATTAATGAAAGATGTGTATTGAGTCCTCTCGTTTTGATTTCTCTTCACGTCCTTAATGTAACTGTGCATTTCCACTATTATAACTTCATGAAGTTTCTTTCTGTTACCTATTCAGTATAGTTGTTCCTTTCTTGAGCTCTTTGTATTACTTCAAGAACTCTCTGAACGGCTGGTTTTGTGGACGTGAGTTATTTCAGCTTATTTAGGTCATGGAAGGCTTTTTTTCCTCTTCAACTATAATGACATTTTGGCTGGGTAAAGTAATCTGGGTTGGCATCTGTTGTCCTTTAGAACTGGCATTACTTTGGTCCAGGTTCTTCAAGCTTTCATAGCTTGAACTGAAAAGTCAGCTGTAATTCTGATGGGTTTTCCTTTATATGTGACTTGTTTTTCTTTTGCAGCTTTCAGTATTCTCTCTTTGTTCTCTAAGTTAGGATTTTTACTATGATCTGCCGTGGAGAGTTTCTTTTTTGGTCCTATCTATTTGGTGTCCTATGTGCTTCTTGTATTTGTATCTGCATGTCTCTCTTTACTTTGAGGAAATTTTCTTCTACAATCCTGTAAAGATCTGGTCCATACCATTATCCTGAGATTCTTCTCCTTCTTGTACGCGTGTGATGTGTTCGTTTGGTTTTTTATGGTGTCACAGAATTCCTGCATATTACATTCTTGTGTTTTCTTAAATTTTTCATAATATTTGCTGGAGTGGTCTAATTCATCCACTTTAACTTCCAGTCTTGATATATTGTTTTCCACTTCATTCATCCTATTGGTAAGGTTTCTCCTGTCATTTCTAATTGGCTTATTGAATCTTTTACTTCCCTCTTCATTTGAGCCTGAGTAGTCTTCAATATTTCTAACTCTTTTCTGACATTATTCAGAAGTTTATTCCTATCTTCTTTCAGTGCTTTGATTTTTTTTGTTTGTGTGTTCTTTAAATTCCTTGAATTCTGTTAACATGTGTATAATTGTTCTTTTAAATTCCCTGACCCATACTATCTCTGGGGGTTCTCATTGTACTCCTCTACAGAATTGTTGGTACTTGGTGGGGATATACTATTTTGGTTTTTCGTGTTATTATTTTTTCTCTGTGACTTTGATTTGTGGATTTCTTTTGTAGTTTCTGATTCTTATGTGAGATTCAACACTTCGTTTGTTGAGTTAGGTCTGCTCAAGAGAGATGGGACCATAGGAGAAGGGTATTATCAAGGAAGAAATGGGGAAAATGGGGGCAAATTAAATGGGGAAACCATGGTGGAAGGGCTAGACAGTGAGAGAAATAAATAATGCCTAGCTAGTTTTAAAAAGCCAAAAACCTACTGACAAATTATACATACAGCTAGTTAAAGTAACAAAATATATGTCTAGGTTAATCTGAGAATGTTTGGTTTTTGCCCAAGTTTTATTTACCTAGCACATGGTACCAGACTGGTGGAACTAACCTTCTTGGATGTTTAACAGCCATATTTTGAGACCTCTACTAATCTGGTCAGAGGTACCTAAAGGACAGTTTTTGCTCCTTGCCCTCCAAAATCGACTAAGTTGCAGAGGACTATGAAGCATCTCTCAAAATGTCCTGTAACTGTGGTAAGTCACCTGTCCTTTTGTTCAGGGAAGCCATGGAGACCCCACGAGATGGACATGAACCAGTGTCCAGTCTACAAAGAGGAGGGTCAACATAGAGGAAACATTTCCTCCATGCTTCCAAGTAAAGCTAGCCATGGGAGAGTAGGATCTTTGACTTATCTTCACATAGATGGAAAAGGTAATGAAAGGAGCCAGGAGCTCCTCCCAAGCCCATGTGAACCTTGAGGAACAGATCCTCAAATGACCTTAAGAGTAAAATTAAATTGGCTTATTTGGGCCAACACTCTGATCTGAAACACCCAAAGTGTGTATAGCTAAAGGCTACATAACAAGAAACGGTGCCGGACAGGAGATACCTTCCTTTGAGTTGTTGGACAAGGTGGTCCAAGAGACTCCCAAAATTACTCAGGCTATTACCACGGCCTTTGATGGCCTCCCAAAGCTTGAAGATAAGAACCTACCACCAAAGACAGAACATATGTTGGACACAGGGTTTGGAGAAATCGAGCTGCAAGTGACCTGGAAGCCACATCCCCTGAAGGCGAGCTCTCACAGCTTTGGAGAACGCTATGAAAGTGCCAAGGGAAAACAATGGATGATCCAGCACCAGCTTCAAGACCAAATAACCACATCAATGGCCAGCACACCATACTCCACTGGTACAATAGTGGCACTTTTGTCTTGGGGGCAATCAACGGCTATCTAATTGGACTAAAAGCCCACTCAAAAGGAGGAAACGCAAGTGTGTAATGTAAACATAACCTAATACACATGGCTGGAGTGGCCATAGAGCATAGAAAAAAACCTCAAGACTGTCACATTGCTAGACTAATGTGATTTCTCTTACTATGTGTAAAATATGTATCCTTATATTTACAGACAAATATCTCAGTCACCACTCATCAAAGAAGCTCATTTTGCAGCAGTCAGAGACTAATACCAAGTATCACTACTGGTAACACATGGACATTGTCTATTAATTGCCTAGGCCTGAAGGACACATCTGTAATGCAATCTGTACACCCAAGGATCATGGAACATAGAACAGGGATAAAGAAGAGGACACTAAGGAATCAGTTCTCAGTAATGAAGCTCCCTCATGCATTAGAGGGCCGGGAACACAAAAGGTCACAAATGGCCAAAATATAGAGATCAAGTGTCTCCTTAATGATGGTCCTTGGACAGGACCCCTTTATTAAACTTCATCCACCTAAGGCTCAGTGACCATTGCATAAGAGGGAGCTGAGCGATGGCAAGAGCCAGGGAGGATGGGCACGACCATATGGAAACAGAGTCCTAGGAGCTCCTGAGAACCTGCTCATATGATTCTATAACAAAGGTGTCAGCATAAACAAATCTCATGCAAACTCAGGCAGACAGTAAACCAGCATAGGACTGAGAAAATGAACAACAGACCCCAATCTTATCCAAATGACTGTTGGCATCTGATTGTTGCTAGATGAAGAAGAGCTGATTTTCCTAAAACTAGTGACTCTAGATAGTCTGACTAAACCGAGTGGATGGACTTCCACTGAGGAATAGCTAGGGGCACTGACAACAAGTAACAGGGATGACAGAGTATATGGGCTCCAGTTGGGGGGAGATTGGGAGGGTGTCATTTGGGATGTGGGTATAAAGATGAACAAGATTGTTTGAGAGTTTGATATGAAATACACAAAAAAATCAATACAAAAATAGAACCATTATATTAATCATTTGAATATTTCATGCAAGCAACCAACGTATCTTTTCACAAAATAATAAATTTTGATTTCATGTACTTAGTATTCTCTGGGTTCAATGTATTTTGATCTTTATTAAATTTAAATTATTTCATGTAGTGTATGTTGATTGTATTCAGAGACTCTCATCTATCTGCACCCCATTTACTACCCCTACCCATATTCATGTTCTCTGTGTCTCTCCCTCTCTTTCTTGCTACACACACACACACACACACACACACACACACACACATATATATTCAGTCAAGCCTGGTCAACCTAAGAAGTATCCCATCCATGAAAGAAAAACTTTCTCCCCCTCCCTGAAGCCCGTGGTGGCCAATTCTTCCTCAAGTAACATTGGTGGTTCTTACCAACCTCTCCATGTCTATCTGCAATTTTGCTTGTCTTGAACTTATGAGGGACTTCTACATTCTGTAACCAATGCTGTGATTTCATGAGGTACTTCCTAACTATCTATAAATCTCCATTCATTTGTGGTATTCCACCATTTGTGACTCTTAAAATATTTCTGTTTGCTATTCTGCAATGATCCCTGTGGCTTCGGAGGCAGAATTTTGATATATGTGTCTACTTAGGGATAGGTACTATGCAGGCTAATTACGTGCACATTAGTCAGTTGTGGGTCTTTGAATGATTCACCATGTGCTGCATACACAGAAGCCTCATTACTGACAAATGAGAGATGCATTAGTCTACTGATATAACAATAAGTCATTTGGAGTCAGTTTAATACTATATATGTTTAGCAGAATAATAGTATTAGGCCCTCTCCCATGACTCCTAAGCCTCACATCCATGCTCTATATGGGCTCTACCTTATGAAGGACACTTTAAACCCAATTAGAAAATGTTAACTCCCCAAATATTTGTGTCACTGTTGCACATACTTTGCCAGACCAGTTTTGTTGTAACTCACAGGATTCACATCTGAGTAAAGTTTACGATCAGTTTTCTCTATGGTAGCATACAAGCACCTTCCAGCACTGTGAAGACTAATCAGTAGAGATGAGTCTTTGAAATCAGTACCACCTTTTCTACAGCTCCTGGGTGTAGTGTCTTCAGCAGCTGCATCTTGTCATCAAATTCTGTTGGTAAGAAAGGATTAGTATCTAGAATGTACAATGAACTCAAAATATTCAACATCAAAAAATATACAACTCATTGATGATGGGGCAAGAAGCTGGATAGGCAGTTCTCCAAGGACAGAATAGAAATGTCTAAGGTCTTTTAAAATGTTGTACATCTGTAATCTTAAAGGAAATGTAATTTAAAAGCATTTTGTGATTTATTAACCCTTTCACCAAAGCAAACATTCAAAAACCAAACAAGCTGGGTGTGGTGGCAGACACCTTTAATCCCAGAATGGAAAGTGGGAGCTGGGCACAAATTGCACCCCTTGGTCAGGAGCTATAGGTAATTGACAGGTGCTGGGAGGGATGGTGTGGCCCCAGGTATGTCACCTTCTCTCCATAGATAGCCCCATATTAAAGTGTTTATGTTCAGTTCAGTGCAAATTTTATATTTGGGTAAAAAATAAATGAAAAACAAAAATCAAAGAACAAAACTTTGGGTAGGTCGTGAAGGGATATACTTGCGAGGACTTCTAGGAGTGCAGGGCAATTTGATAAAAACACATTCTTTGAAATTCTCATAGAACTAATAAAAGGGGGGAAAAGCACATCATATACCATTATCAGTCCTCCTCTATTTAAATGCTCAGAAATATAGTATATAAATTCAAACATAAATATTGATACAAGGGTAATACCTGACTTTGTATGTAACTGTATTTTTTCTTTTTTGTCTTCCAAATATAGTGTTAAGTAAATTAAAAAATAGATATCAGCTTGGAACAAAATTTCCAAACACTTGGAGTATATGGAGAACATATACCCTCATTCCACTCCCTGGCCTACAGAGGTTCATGACTATACTAAGTGAAACATGCATGTAGTCCATCCTTAAATATCTACATAGTCTTTACCAGTCTTATACTATTCGAAAGTATACAGTCCAAAGTCTTTTCTGTGAATTAAGGCACTTACTTGTAAGCCTCTGTCAATTCAGAAGAAAAATTACATACTCTCAACATGCAGTGGAACTGAATACACATTCCCATTCCACGAGGGAGGAATGGAGGCATAGTTAGGAAATAATATATTAAAATGAGGCTGAAAACCAGCATGGCAACACTAAATCCAGCAGTTCCATATCTGAATTCTGGGACTCTACATCCAAGAGGCTTAGGTGACTCAGCCTGTCCAGCTTTCCTGTGTGCAACATAAATCTCTCAACTTTTCTATGGTGTCATTTTCTAGGAATAGAAAACCTTTCAGATATTTCCCTTTCACAAGTTGAAAGTTTAGATGGATGTGGTCTTTGCCCTGAAGGTACTGTTTCCATTATTTAAGTGCAAATCTTTAAGCAACTCCTTAAGCATTTCGATCTCTTTTTTTTTTTTTTTTTTTGGTCTTTTTGAGACAAGGTATCCATAGCCACAGCTGGCCTGGATTCGCTAATGGAGACCAGGCTGTCCTAGAACTTACAGAGGTCCACCTGCCTCTGCCTCCTGAATGCTGAGATCAAAGGCATGTGCCACCATGCCTGGCTACATTTCAATCTCTTTATCAAAGATATCCTATCCTTCAGCACATATCTTGGCTCCAACTTTAATTTTCCTAGTGCTTTCTTCAATGAAAACTGCATTCTGCATTTCTTTATGACCTACTTGCTCTTTTTCACACTAGATCTGCAAAATATTGAGCATTAATGGCCACACAAACATTTCTACATTAGGCTGTCTTCACATTTCCTCCATCAAAAAAATTAGTCCATGACAGTTCAAGTTAGCCTCAGGCAAGTTTTTATGCTGTGGACATGATCTATAACAGACTCTTTGACAAAATTTCCCAGTTTCTGCTTAAGTACTTTCCGTCTGGAACTACTTTGCTTTCAATACCATCTTCCAGGGTCTAACTAAAATGGCCCATTCATTTCTATGTAATAGCCTAAGCTCCTCCATTTTGTGTAAGCCAGCTTCCCAAGCAGTCCCAGACACGACCCTGGCCTGGGGCCAGAAGATCCTGGAAGAACTGAGGAAAACACCCATATAATCCTGGGAGGTCCAATTGAGGCTTATCTGTCTTTTGTGGCTGCTTATATGGCTAAGGTAACAAGAGACTTTACCTATAGGACTTTAGGTTTAAAAGCTCCCAATCCCTCCCAGTTAGTGTGGCATTATCTAAATGGGAGAGAATGCAGTCACTGGCCAGGAAATGGATTCCACTGATTGGGAACTCTTTTGAATCTGAGTGTCCTTTTCCCAGTTATGTGGAACACTGTAACATTTGCTTACAGTAATAATTAGATTTTTTAGCCCAAACGTTCAGGCTTCCACATTCCTGGTAGGGATTGGCACTCCGTTCTCGAGAGAAAAGAGGAGGCCCAAAGGTGAAGATTTGCTCAAAACTTACAGGGTCAGGCCCTGCTTTGCTTAACCTTAGTTCTTTATCCAAGCCTAAAGAGCGTTTAGTCTTCAGGGGTTTTGTTATTGCTTTGTTTTTAAGATTTATTTATTTCTATTGTAGGTGTATGAGTGTTTTTCCTGCATGTATGTATGTGCTCTGTGTGTGTGCCTGGTGCCCACAGAGGCCAGAAGAGGGTGCCAGGAACTGGAGTTACTGTTTTGAATCACAGTGTGGGTGCTGGGAATAGAACCCAGGTCCTCTGTAAGAGCAGTCAGTGCTCTTAACCATTGAGCCATCTCTCCAGCCCTGATTTTGATTTTTAAAAAAATAAATAAATTTTGAGGCCTGGTGTGGTGGCGGCGCACACCTTTAATCCCAGCACTCGGGAGGCATTGGCAGGCCAATCTCTGTGAGTTCAAATCCAGCCTGATTGGTCTTCATAGTGCGTTCCATGCCAGATGGGGCTACAGAGAGACCCTATCTCAAAAAGACAAAAAGTGGGGGGCAGGGCCCAGCAGGATTGGAGAGATGGCTCAGCAGATTAGTGCACTGACCTCTCTGACAGAGGATCTGGTTCAATTCCCAGTACTCACATGGCAGCTAATATCAGTGTGTAACTCCAGTTTCAGGGAATCCAACACCCTCTTCTGACCTCTGCAGGCATTGCATAACATGGGTACACTTACACATATGTAGACAATACATGTATACACATAAAATAAAAATAAAATATAGTAAATAAAATATTTTTTTAAAACTATAAGCCCTGC
>NW_008328602.1:64057-69742 GCF_000622305.1 Nannospalax galili
AGATGGTTGGTAGCATCAGTGTGGGTGCTAGGAACTGTGCCTCGGTCTTCTGCAAGATCAGCCAGTGCTCTTAACCACTGAGCTATGTCTCAATCCCTCAGGATTTATTTCTTTCATGTTTTTATTATTTTAGAATTTCAAAGAAGGTATTTTGATTATATTTAAATGCCTGTCCCATTGTCAACCACTCCCTACTACCACCACATGTGACACAATGTCCTACATTATTACTATTTTTGAAAGGCATACAAAGTGTAATTTCTGTTCCCCAACTGTTCTCCAGTGTGGGTTTCTCCTTTCCAACCTTGACAACATGCCCAGCATCTTTCTTCTTGCATTCTTCTTTAGTTTTTAAGTAAATGTTACCAAAAGGAAAATCTCATATTTTCTTTATAATATCAATTTTCCAAAACACAATCAGATCAAAATAATTTCATGTCCTAAAAATGTGATGCTAAGGTATGAATATTTTTGGCCATATAATCTCAATTCTCCTGTTAAAAGCTACTTCCTAATATCCTTTTATCAGTAATTGCAGCTTTATGGAATATGAGTAAGTCTGGGGCGATTCTAAATCAATAACTTTCTTAGTCCTTTTCAAGAGAAATTGGGGGTGTGTCATTAACCATTCAGCCACGTGGGAATGGAACAAATAATTGTCCTTGTCACATATCAGTGGACTCAGTATCCAGGTAATTTGCTGGGGCCAGCATCTAGTAACTTTTCAGTGTCTAGGGCTCTGAGCATAACGAAGTCTAAAGTCTATTATATCAGCCTGGGCTTAGTCTGCGTCCATTGGTCTTTTTAGGGAGGTTTTTTCCTTGGTTCTTATAGTAAGGGGAGCAGTGAATCAAGAGTTACAAAATTGTATAATTCTGGTCCAGAGAGGGTCTTCATTGAGGTTGGTTGCAAGAGGCTGAGCATGGCTGCTGGTAGCTGGGGCCTTTGTGGACCATGGCAGGAAGCAGGTGCCAATCAGCCCATGAAGTTTCATGCTCCAGGGCTGCCAAAGGATCCTGCACCATGGGGAACACAGGAGGTGGGAGGTACCCAGGAGGTTGCAGGGACTCTGAACACTGAGCACACACCAGAGATAGATCAGCAATGCCATCACTGAGTGGACCTGGAAAGTAGCTGATTCCAGGACTGTAGCCTAGGATCCTTCGCAGGACCTCTCCATGTAGAGAAAACCCGGGATCACTACTTGGCCTCTCAATACAAAAGATCCAGGACATATCTAGCAAGCTCTGCAGCAGATGGAGACATCCCTCCCACGTCTTAGTCATACCCCTTAATCAAGATGCTTGGAAATGGCTTTGGATTACTTGTAGATCTTCCTGGGTGATGGACTTTGCATTCCACAATTTCCCACTCCTAGAGAAAGCCCCTGACTTCCCAATCACTCCATGGTGTAGGAATAGGGCCTGAATTTTCCGTTCTCTTCATTTAGTGCCAGAGCATTGGCCAAAATTCCATTCTATGCTGCTGTCACGTTCCCTCCTGTGCTGTGTCCTATTTCACAGTTGGGGAGGAACCAGACTCTTTCCAGATCGATAAGCAGAGTCTCAAGTGGAGAGGGGAGAACTGTGTTCACTTCTTGGGCTTTTGGAAGTCTCTCTTTCTCTGGAATTTTAGGTCCTGTTATCAACCAGGTTCTTTTCACCAATCAACCTATCTCACAAGACAAGCCATTCTAATTTACTTGGTTTACCTTGGGAAATCTCATTTGTGTATGTGTAGGAACCAGACTGACTGTGTCCTGATGGATCAGCAAAGTCTCAAGTGGAAACAGGAGAACTGTGTTCACTTCTTGGCCTTCTGGAAGTGTCTCTTTCTCTGGAATTTTAGCTCCTGTTATCAACCAGTTTCTTTTCACCAATCAACCTGTCTCACAAGACAAGCCATTCTCATTTGTTTGGTTTACCTTGGACAATCTCATTTGTTTATTTGTATATAAAATTTGGTCAATACTCACACAGCTCTATTTCCTCATAGCTGTACAAGAAAAATTGAATATTTAAATTATATCAATATTAAATATTCTAAAATCAATGCATGGACTCACTTTCAAAGCTATTATGTTTAAATATATGCATGTTATATATTAAATACAGTCAGAGAACTAAGGGGTAACAATGGCGCTGTTTTGCGATATGTAGGACAGGGATGTGTGATGGTTGCAAACAGGAAAGTATAGTGATGTACATACATAAAATGAGTCACAATAGTTTGTGTTGTTAGTAAAAGTGATTCAACTAAAATTTCTTCACACCCTGATTTTTTAAACACAGATAAAGTGAAAATAAAGGCAATAATTCCTATAAGTAGAAATAGAAATACATTGGTTGGCAAATGATTCCAGCAAGTTCAGTGATCCTATGGACTCCTAGTGAAGACAGCACAGATACAAGCATACTTTGATTTTATATCATTGTCATACTTATCTCTTTGTAATCAGAATGAAACTATCTGCACATGAGATAGCTGTAATATGTTAGTGTCAGAAATATGGAATTGGAGAGCAATATCTGATATTAGATGAGTGTCAGTTAATACAACTGAAAAAATTATATTTGATATCCCTGAAGTCTCAGTAAAGGGCTAGTAAGGGCTGTTAAATTTCCATGTGCTGACATGACAAGACTTCCAAATTAAAATCTGCATGGAATATTTAGTGATACATATTTGTCTGGGACCAAGTCTTACTTTAGTAACTTCTCAGGTACCACTATAGAGCTATAATGATGCTGTTCAGGTGGGCTCAGAAGTCAGAGAAGTGTCTACTGGGAAGATTGAAGGGAGAGAGCTCCCTGTCACCATGGGTTTTACTATCTACAGCACACCAAAGCTAATCCAGGCATGCGTTGTGTTCAGCTCATAGGACTAAGTGTTGGTGTGAGAATGCAGCACAGGCTTTGTGGATCTTGTGAAGACAGTCTCTCAGAGCTTTTAAAAATCTCTACATGTGTTCTGCTAACATGACATTAGGGGTATGACCGTATGTACTCCTCAAACAAGAATCACGTCTCGGACTAATAGTAACAGAAAAATACAACCTAAGTCGTTCATCCGGGCCTGCACAGTACTACTGCCTAGTGATAACTGAGTTCTGCTGTCAGAGTTTCATTTCTCAGAGCTTCAGGACCTGAAGACAGTCTCCAAACACCACGTTTATCTCTATCACATTTACCCTTCTCTTGAAATTCCCTATATTTTTCCAGAATAACTGCATGTTAATGAGAATTCAATTCCTATTATATCCTCTCAATGCAAATACAGTCCACAGAGTTTAATACAATATGTGTTGGGAAAAGCACTGTGACAGGGGATTATATACTGCCATTTTTCTAAGGACTTAACTTCTGTGACATGTTCAGAGTGTGGAAAACGTACGATGTGAGTGGACACTCCAAACTATTCAAGAGCAACTGAGATGATTTATATATGCAATCCTGAACAAATAAACGCAGTGAAAGAATAGGACCCATAGAAAGTTGGGAATTGAAAGGATCATTACTCAAATATAGTGCCCTGTAAAAATCAAATCATTTCATGGTATCCCTTAAAAACAAAAACTAAAGAAAAATTTGGGTTTTTTCACTTATAGGAATACTGAGTTCAAGGCCAGCCTGGTCTCCATAGTGAGTTCCAGGACAGTAGCTGGGGCAACAGAGAGACCCTTTCTCAAAAAGACCAAAAAAAAAGAAAAAAAAAAAGGAATACTGAGCTTCTGTTAAAGCATGTTTACATTAGTAGATTCTAGTTTGTATTTTCATGTTCAATCCTAAGAACTGTTATGATACGTGAAACCTTCCAAAATCACATACATTTTCATGGAAATAGATCATTTTCTAATGCAAACCATGTACTATTATTCACATGTATAATATGCAAGTAAATTACATAAATTACATAGGGAGATTCAGGATCCTTGGGATATGTGACTTTTTTTTTTTTTTCTTTTTGAAGCAGGGTCTCCCAGTAGCCCCAGGTGTCCTGGAACTATGTAGATCAGACTGACCTTGAACTCACAGAGATACACCTGCCTCTGCCTCCCAAGTACAGACAGATATGTATCAAAAACTGTGTAAATGTTAAAAAACAAACACACACACACAAAAACTTTTCACTTTACTTCATATTTCAGGTCTTTTGTCACAGCAAAGGAATTTCAATCACACATAACCATTGTGAATTTCTGTCTGTCGTCATCTGTTTCCGTACCTATTGTAGAAGGTGCACATACATGTAAGCACTCATTTATGTTGTCTTAGTCTTAAAAGAACTTTATCCAGAATCCCACATGCTTACACCTTTCTTTCACTGTAAAGGAAAATCCAAATCCATGTGTTCAGTTGTCCCACAAAGAAGTGGGTGGGGGGGTAGATGTAAAGAAAAGTAGTGGCAATTTTTAAATATATCAGTAGTCATAAATTAGGATTAAAATGACAAGGCCAGGTAATCTTCATTATATTTATCATGTCTCTAATATATTTTATTATCCCTAAAAATAGATCATGCAAATTACTTGAGAGTAAGTCCCAAAGGAAAAGATGCCTGGGAAAAATCAATCCACAGATTTACGCAAATTTGCAAGATCATCCTTTGTTTATCATCCATTGAAAGATGTGAGAGTTTGTTTTTGGAAAGAAGGTAGTATTTTGTTAAAGAATTTCTTTGTTAAGTCATTAAACACATGATTGATTTATTAAAATATCAACTTATATGCAGCTTTAAAAATTTCCAAACAAATTCAATGCATTTTATTCAAAATGTATCTTGAAAGAACTAAAGAAACAGAATTTCTTTAAATTAATAGATAATTTGGAAGTCAATACACATTTTCATAGAGCAACACTAAAGTTTATTAGAGTCTTGAATGAATACATACTTATAACTTTTAATGATTTATTTTCAGTTATCTCATTATTTAGCTTTACATAAAATTTTTATTAATATTCAACAATATCTTCAAGAATATTTAAAATTTTAGTTTAATAAAATATTAGTAATTCACTGGACTTCCATGTAATCATCTTATTAATCAAAATATAGTTCACGTCAAAAATTCAGGATTGGCTGTTTTGAATTACCAGGGGACTGATGCCCAGCACCGCTACTTTACACTGAAATTCATTCTTAGTGCACTCAATAAATAAAGCAAACCAAGTTTTCAATGTTGTTCGTGAATTTTGCATGAGGAATTGTTTATTCACAGTGCAAATAATATTAATAATGCATTGATAATGTACTATGGATTCATCAGTTTTCATGCAGCAGCTATTGAAATAAATTATCACATCATCCTTAGAAAGCAAGACAGATTGAATTTATTTCTATATTAAACTAACAAATAGTGTACTGTCTTCAGAAAGCCACAGTACTGGGAACACAACTACATTTCCTGTAGATATGATTTTATCTAAACATGTATGAATATGTATCAGTATACATTTTTGTGTATTCACATTTTTGTGTAAATATAATAATTTATAATCCCATCTTACATAATATCTTTTTTCCATCATTAATATTCTGTCTTGGAATAAAATGTCTTTATTTTATTTTACTTTTTTTTTTTTGAGACAGGGTCTCCCTGTAATCCCAGCTGTCCTGGAACTCGCTATATAGACTTGGCTGGCATTGAAATCACAGAGATCCACATGCATCTACTTCCTGAGTACT
>NW_008328602.1:71415-79198 GCF_000622305.1 Nannospalax galili
GGTTTGAGCATTTTCCAGACTTTTAGATATATCCCTCTAGTACAGATTCTGCTTTACTTTCTAAGGATAGAGCCAAGGGTAAAGGATGTACCACATTCTGTGCAATTGTAAACTATCTTTTTTGTATGTGTTTGTGAGAACTGCCATCATTTGACATATTATTAAAGGAATTGTCACTTTCCTTATATTTGTAGTGTCTACCTTTACTGTAAATTCTTGGATGTTCTCTAAGAGTTGAAACACAAGTACAGGACTTCTCAAACCATTATAATTATGGGGTCTCTCTCTAGTATTAAATCTCTCAAGTCCCCTTTGTGGTGAGCTTTCCATTTTTCACATTCTTCTTATCTGAATGTTTACTTTCCAGTATGAATTCTCTGATTAAACATTAAATCTGACTAAAGGACTTGTCCCATGCTTCACATTTCTAGGGTTTCTCTCAAGTATAAATTGCATTATGTGCTCTTATCCAACACATCTTTTCTTTCTTTTCTTTTTTTCTTTCTGACACAGGGTCTGCCTATAGCCCCAGCTAGCCTGGAACTCACTATGTAGACCATGCTGGCTTTGAACTCACAGGGATACACCTGCCTCTGCCTCCTGAATGCTGGGATTAAAGGTGTGCCTAACACATCTTTCAATAAGACTTCTTGCATTGCTCATATTTCTTGGAATTCTCTCCAATGGGAATTCTCTTATGTTTCTTATAAATTGAGCATATCATAAATGTTTGTCATATTCTTCACATCTGTAGTATTTCTCTCAAGTATGTATCTGCTGATGTGCTCTCAGAGGTGACATTTGACTAAAGGACTTGCCACATTCTGAACATCCGTAGGGTTTCTCTCCAACGTGTATTCACTGATGTGCTCTCAGATGTGACATTTCACAAAAGGACTTGCCACATTCTTCACATCTCTAGGGTTTCTCTCTAGTATGTATCTGCTGGTGTGCTCTCAGATGTGACATTTGACAAAAGGACTTGCCACATTCTTTACATCTGTATGGTTTCTCTCCAGTATGTATTCGCTGATGTGCTCTCAGATGTGACATTTGACTAAAGGACTTGCCACATTCTTCACACCTGTAGGGTTTCTCTCCAGTATGTAATCGCTGATGTGTTCTAAAATTTGACGTTTGAGAAAAGGACTTGCCACATTCTTCACAACTGTAGGGTTTCTCTCCAGTATGTATTCGCTGATGTGTTCTCAGATGTGATATTTGACCAAAGGACTTGCCACATTCTTCACACCTGTAGGGTTTCTCTCCAGTATGTATTCGCTGATGTGTTCTAAAATTTGATATACATCTAAAGGACTTGCCACATTCTTCACATCTGTAGGGTTTCTCTCCAGTATGTAATCGCTGATGTATTCTAAGACCTGACGTTTGAGAAAAGGACTTGCCACATTTGTGACATCTGTAGGGTTTCTCTCCAGTATGTATTCGCTGATGTGTTCTAAAATTTGATATACATCTAAAGGACTTGCCACATTCTTCACATCTGTAGGGTTTCTCTCCAGTATGTAATCGCTGATGTACTCTAAGATCTGACATTTGACTAAAGGACTTGCCACATTCTTCACACCTGTAGGGTTTCTCTCCAGTATGTAATCGCTGATGTGTTCTAAAATTTGATATACATCTAAAGGACTTGCCACATTCTTCACATCTGTAGGGTTTCTCTCCAGTATGTAATCGCTGATGTATTCTAAGACCTGACGTTTGAGAAAAGGACTTGCCACATTCTTCACATCTGTAGTGTTTCTCTCCAGTGTGTATTTGCTGATGTGCTCTCAGATGTGATATTTGACAAAAGGACTTGCCACATTCTTCACATCTGTAGGGTTTCTCTCCAGTATGTATTCGCTTACATACTGTAAGAACTGACATCTCAATAAGAGACTTTCCACCTTCTTCACATATTTACGATTTCTCTCCAGTATGTATTTGCTGATGTCTTCTAAGATTTGTCCGTTTCACAGTGAAACCTTTTCCACATTCACTACAAATGTAGGACTTTTCCGCTGTATGACCCCTCTCGTGCACAAGATTGCTCTTGACAGGGGGAGGCGCGGGAACAAGATGGCGCCGAGCAGCTGAGGTGAAGGCGGAGCCAGCTGGCCAGCTTGGCGCGCCACACAGCACCTCTGTAGCACATCACAATTTCAGCTCTTCATGGCCTCTGCTCCCCGCAGGCCTCTGGAACCCTTCAGTTGCTACTTCTGGGTTATCCCTGGGGCTGGCAACCCCAGAACTACCTGAGCTTCATGTTACCAGCTCCTCCCACAACAGGGCCAGTTAGATGAGGTTTTGCTGGGGCCTAGTGTTTGTTGCATAGGGGCAGAGTGGGCAATGGACAGTAGGGAGATTGCCACGACTGACTCCCGGAAAGTGAGAGAAATGCCACTTCTACAGCCAGTAACACACACACATGTATGAAGGAGTTATTACTCTCCAACCAGACTGAGAACTGCCCTGAGCAGGTTCTGAGCAACCGTGGGCAGGATTATCCCAAGAAACTGTAGGTGGGGTCATCTAAGGGTCATCTGAGGCCCGGGTCGAGTGGTGTCTGGAGTAACCATGGCTGAAGCAGAGTCTCCTGAAGGGATGCTCTGTCAGAGGAGCAGCCAGGACAATCTGTAGTTCCCTTGACTAGCATAAAATGCTTCCCACTGTCCAGGACTCATCTGGAGGCCCCCTAGGCAGCACAAAGTTTTTAAAAACCGCTGTCACTGTCGTGATGCCAACCTGAGCAACCACCAAGGGAACAGCGGCTTGATTGACAGTTCCCCTGGTTCTGTGAAAACAGTGGGGCTGAGGCTGCAGTTACTGCTGCCCCGTGGATTTGGGGAATGGCAGCAATAGCATTCAAAGTCTTCAGGAGCCATGGAGACAATAACAGCAGCTTCCAGTCCCACCTCCCTCTCTGTCCAACCTAGGATAGGAACCGGGTTCTGCTCACAGCTGTCACTCTGGCTCAGTACAGGGAAAAGATCCGACAGCTGTCAATCAAGCATCCAGCTTTCCTCATGAAAGGGGGAAAAAACATTAAACGCATTCTTAATTTCTAGCCAGCTACCCTTAGGGAGAGTTGGTTTCTCCTCACCTGGTTCTGAAGCATCCTGGGCCGGACTGTATCCCTACCTGCCGCCATTCCTGTAGAATGGAGATAATGAAACACTCCTTACAAAGTTGAGGTGAAACCTGCGGTACACCCCAGCTTCTCCATTCGATGACACGGCCCCCTTTTTCACAATTTCACACTTTTATGATTCTATTTCCAAATCCAGGGCATGCAGTACTGGATTACAGCTCTCTCTCCTTGCCTATGAGCTCAGGGAAGTGAGACAAATCTCACTTAAGCCATTATAGAATTTTCCGGAGAGGAAGCTGCCATAGATAACTCTGAGACATGAATGCCAAGCACATAGTATGGCACATCCACCTGTCCAAGGTTTCCCCTTGGATAAAAGGGGAGTCCATCCTTGGCCCAGTGCAGATAAGCTGTTAAGAATGTAGCACAAAAGCTCGGGTGAAAGTTCTGGAATTAACAGTCCTGCATGTGATCTTAAGAAAATCACTTCTCTAAATTTCCTCATCTGTAAGATGGAAGCAATAATGTGCTGCTTTCCAGGGTAGCTGTGAGGAATAAGATGTGGGTGGTGGTGTAGAGTCTGTACCTGTGCTCAGTCAAGGTCAGCTGAGGAACCCAGAGGAGATGCCCTAAAATTTCGTTTGAATGAATTTTGGATCATTGTTATACCCAAGATGGGAATTTTCCAACTCCTACAAATTTCTACTTTGAAGACAAAAACATTATCAATAAAAATCATGAGCTCAAATATAGGCTTGAAAAGAAAACATAGAAATGCAATTCATTTTCCCCTGAATGAAGAAGATAAACACTGTGCATTAGATGGTGAGAAATCACCAACAGAAAAGAAAAAAATCAAAACACAGAATATAAAGCATTACATGAAATCCATCACTCTATCCATTGGAAAAAACTGACCAAATACTGGACAAGGAAACCAAAAATGTGCTAGTAAAAACAAATTAATAAAAATGCAGGTGAGACATGGTTAAAATTGACTTCAATGAAATACAAGTTGTCATTAAAGAATAACTGATACATGTTCAGAAACCTAAAAGAAATGGATTCAAAAGAAATGCAAGAATTCCTAAAGGTGTTTGACGTGTCAATATTAAATGCAAAAGAACAAAAATTAAGCTTCATTCCAATATCTCCAAGGAATGACAGCCCGAGTCTAGATGGGGTCATTGCCGTTATCTCACAATTTTTTTTTCATTTACTTAACAGTATATTTGGAAAACAAATGAAGAAAAAATAGAGCTACATAGAAAGTTAGGTATTACCCATGTATCAATATATATGTTTTAATTTGTATATTATATTTGTGACCATTTAAGTAGAAGAAGACTGATAATGGCACGTGATGTACATCTTTTTATTTTTATGACACATTTTATTAGTTCTATGAGAATTTCAAAGAATGTGTCTTTATGTAATTGCCCTTCACTCCTAGAAGTCCTTGCAAGTCCATCCCTTCACGAACTTCCCACTACTTTCTTCTCAGAATTTTTTTTTATTTTTTTTACTCAAATATAAAATTTGCACTGAACTAAACATAAACACTTGAATATGGGGCCTTCCATGGAGAGAGGGTGACATACCTGACGCGACACCCTTGAAGAACACTCACCTAGCACCTATCAATTACCAACAGCTCCTGACCAAGGGGTGGAATTTGTGCCCAGCTCCCACTCTCCATTCTGGGATTAAAGGCTACTGACTACTGATGTACAACGTTTTAAAAGATGATCTTAGACATGTCTGTTCTGTCCTTGGAGAACTGCCTGTCCAGATCCTTGCACCATGTACAATGAGCTGTATATTTTTTGACGTTTAGTATTTTGAGTTTATCGTACATTCTAGATACCAATCCAGAATTTGATGACAAGATGCAGAATTTGATGACAAAACTCAGAATTTGATGACAAGATGCAGCTGCTGAAGACACTACACCCATGAGCTATAGAACAAAAAAGGAGAAATCAAGTTGGTACTGACTTCAAAGCTTCATCTCTGCTGACTAGTCTTCATAGTGCTGGATGGTGCTTTGTATGCGACCACAGAGAAAACTGATCATCAGTGTAACACAGATGTGAATCCTGCGAGCTACAACAAAACTGTCAGTGATAAAGCTTCTGTATGCAGCACATGGTGAATCATACGGAGGTCCACAAGTGACCAATGTGCAGAAAATTAGACTACATAGTACCTATCTCCAATAGATACCTATATCAAAATTCTGCCCGAGAAGCCACAAGGATGGTTGCTGAAAAGAAAACAAAAATATTTTGAGAGTCACCTATGGTGGATTAACACAAAGAAATAGAGATTTACAGATAATTTATAGATAATTGGGAAAAACCTCATGAAATCACAGCATAGGTCACAGCATGTACAAGTCCCACATAATTTCTGGACAGGCAAAATCTCAGCATAGACTTGGAGAGGTTGGTAAGAAACACCAATGATACTTGAGGAAGTATTGGGCATGTCAGGCTTCAGGGAGAGGGAGAAAGTTTCTCTTTCATGGATGGAATACTTTTATAAGTTGACTGAGATCCAGTGAATGTCTGCATACACATACACACACACACACACACACACACACACACACACATATATATGGAGAAAGAAAGAGATGGAGAGACAGAGAGAATATGAAATTGGTAGGGGTAGTAAATGGAGTACAGGGATAGGGGAGATTATCTGAATACAATCGACATATACTATATGAAATGTTTTTTAATTTAATAAAAATGAAAATAAATTGAACCTGAGAATATTAAGCGCATGAAAACAAAATCTACTATATTGTGAAAAGATACATTCGTTGCTCACATGAAATATTCAAATGATTAATATAAAGGTAATTAAAAATATTATTTATTTATTTATTTATTTTTATGTGTATTACCTCCGTGTACGTGAGTGCACGCATGTTGTGCAATGCTGTGGAGGTCAGAAGAAGGCTCCAAATTCACCTGTAACTAGAGTTAAGGATGGTTTGTAGCCACCATATGGGTGCTAGGAATCATCCCAGGGCCTTACAAGAGCAGTCTGTGCTCTTAATTCCTGAGCCATCGCTCCAGCCCCATGGTTATGGTTATATTTTTTTATTGATTGTGTGTGAGTACGTGTATTTCATACATAACATCCCAAAGAATCTCATTCATCTTTATACCCACATTCCAAATGGCACCTTACTATAGCTCCTGCCCTCTGAAGCCCATATACTCTGTCATTACTGTTACTGCCCAGTGTGCTGTTAGTGTCCTCAGCCAGTCACCAGTGCAAGTTCATCCACTAAGTTTAATCAGCTTATCTAGAGTCCCTTGTTTTAGGAAGATCAGTTCCAGCAGCTGATCTAGCAGCAATCAGTTGCCAACAGTCCTTTAGATTGGAGTCTATTGTTCATTTTCCTAGTTCTCTGCTGGGTTACTGTTTCCTAGAATCTCGTGTATGCTGACATCTTTGCCCAGGATCTCCTAGGACCCTGTTTCCATAGGGTTATTCCCATCATCCCTGGCTCTCACAGTCCCTCTTCTCCCTCTTGAATGATGGAACCTGAACCTTGGGTTGATGAAGTTTTATAAAGGGATCCTCTCCAAGGACCACTGTGTAGCAGGCTCTTGCTCTCTACACTTTGGCCATTTGTGACTGTCTCTGTTCCTGGCACTCCACTCCATGAAGGAGCTGCATTATAAAATAAAATAAAAGTAGCCCTAGAACTCAATGAAAACGACAATACAACGCAAAAAACCTCTGGGACACATTGAGAGCAGTCTTTGGAGGGACGTTTATAGCTCTAAGTGCCTACATTAAAAAAATCAGGATGAAACCAAACCCCTATCTTTCACATTGCACAAAAGTCAACTCCAAATGGATCAAAGACCTCAATGTGAAGCCTGAAACACGAAACTGTTAGAAGAAAACTTTGGTAATAACTTACTAGATATAGGTGTAAGAAAGGATTTTTTTCAACTGGACATCAGTTGCTCAGGAAATAAGGTCAAGAATCAACAAATGGGAATTCATTAAACTAAAAAGCTTCAGTACATCAAAAGAAGTAACGAAGGAAATGAAGAGAAAATCCACTAAGTGGGAGAAAATCTTCATCAGTAACACTTCTGATAGAGTTTTATCATCCAGAATACATAAAGAACTCAAAAAAAAATCAAGAAAGGAAGTAAGCCAATTTAAAGATTGGCTAAGAAGCTCATAAAAGAGATCTCAAAAGAAGAAATAAAGAGGCTAAGAACATCTTAAAAGGTGTTAAACAACATTAGTAATTAGGAAAATGAAAATTAAAAACACTTTAAAATTTCATCTTACCGAGGTCAGACAGGCGAAAATCAAGAGAGCAAATGATAACAAATGTTGCGGAGGATATGGGGAAAGGGGACCACTCATCCACTGAAGGTGGGATTGCAAGCTTGTTAAAGCGCTATGGAAAGCAGTGTGGAAAACCCTTAAAAACTAAAAATGAACCTGCTGTTTTACCCAGTTATACCACTCCTTGGCATATACCCCCAAAATGCATGCTATTGCAGAGATACTTGTACATCCATATTTGTTGCTGCTCTTTTCACAATACTTAAGAGATGGAAGCAATTTAAGTGTCCCTTAACTGACAAGTAGTTAATGAAAATGGGGTATATTTACACAATGGAGTTCTACTCAGCAGTA
>NW_008328602.1:79213-86740 GCF_000622305.1 Nannospalax galili
GAATCAAACTCTGATAAGTAATTATATATGCAGACATAACTACAGGAACCAGGATAATGGAAAGGAAACAGGAAGGTAAAGGAAAAGAAAGAACCTAAGAATGAGAACAGTAGGAAACAGGTGTTACTGAAGGAGATATGGATAAATATGGGGTTATTTAAATGGTAGGGGGACAAGGAACCTTGGGGATAAAGGGAAATAATTGTAATGTTTTTAAAAGAAAACCCCAAATATATCGAATCGTCTGCTGCAGACACTCAGAAGTGGCACATGACATAAAATATGGTGTGTAAAATTATTTCAGTGGTAAACTTAAAAATATACCTATAATAAGCTCAGCATGTTGGCTCAGACCTTTAATCACAGCACTCAGGAGGCAGAGGAAGGCAGATTTCTATGAGGTCAAGGCCAGGCTGGCCTACAGGTCGACATAGCTAGTTGCAAGCCAGCTTGGGCTACAGAGAGACCCTGTCTGAAAAAGAAAGGAAAAAAAAATACAAAAATAAAACAAAACAAAAAAACTATAATCTTTCTGAAACTCTTTATAGGAACAATATAGGAAATAATGTGGAGACAACCACTTTCCCAAAGTACGCTGAATGGCTGAATGGCAGAAACAGAGAGATGGTTCAAGTATTGAATGGGAAGAGTCATGTGGGACATTTACAGTGTTCTGTGTATTCCTTTTTTTTTTCTGAACTTTTTGAGATGGTCTCTCTCTGTAGCACCAGCTGGACTGCATCCATCTACATAGGTAGACCAGGCTGTCCTCGATTTCATGTAGATCTGTCTGTCCCTGCTTCCCTAGGGCTGGGAATAAAGGCATGCACCAACACAACTTTCAATTTCTGATCTTAACAATGACTCACAATGAATAACTGAATAGCCTGCAAAAACTCATTGGTAGCTGGGCATGGTGGTGCATGCCTTTAATCCCAGCACTTGGAGGCAGAGGCAGGTGGTTCTCTGTGAGTTCAAGGCCAGCCTGGTCTACATAATGAGTTCCCGGAAACCTGGGGCTACAGGGAAACCCTGTCTCAAAAAGACCAAAAAACAAAAAGCAAACAAACAAAAAAAAACCTCATTGGTTGGTAACATTAACATCAGTGTAATCAACTATATAGAAAATTTTCTAAGAAAATTATAAAAAATATAGCTTTTTTAAGTTAAAAGGTAAAAGAACTGTTCAATTAAAAGAAACCCTCTAACTGTAGTAATCCACTTGAGTTCCTGAAATGGTTGAATACATTTGAACAAATTTTCCCCCCTTCTGCAAACACTATTTCATTTGCAGGGTGAACATGAGGAAAGAAGACAATATATTGAGTAATATCTCTAGAACTCTCATTCCTGGGTCACTGAGTGACAGGACTGATTGATTCATCACATAAAGAAAGACAAGAGGGGCCTGCAGACATGGTTCAGTGGTCAGATACTGGCTACTGTTACAGAGCACCCAGGTTCGGTTCCCAACACTCAGGTGGTGGGTAACAATGTCCTTAACCACAGTTTCACTTCCAGTGGATTCCAAACCCTCTTCTGACCTCCATGGGCAGTGCAGGACACGGAAGCACTTACATATATGCAAGCATCACCCTCATAGAGTATCATAGTTTTTTTCTCCACAGCTGTGACAAAATACTCTGACCAATACCAACTTGAGGCGTAATGGTTTATTTATCGAACATTTCCCAAGTCACAATTCATCAGGGAGTCCAAGGTAGGAACTCAGAGCAGGAAACTGGAGGTAGGAGCAGGAGCATAGTCTTTAGAGGACTGATACTTGCTTACTTGCTCCCCTGGCCCTTGATCAACTTGCATTGTTATACAATACAGGCCCACCTCCCCAGGGATGTCAGCACCCAGAATGGGCTGGACGATCCCCCCTCACTCAATAATCAAGAAGATGCCCAGACACATTCACAGACAAGTCCAAAGGAGATAATCCCCCAATTGAGGCTCCCTTAACCCAGATATATCAAGTTGACACAGAAGCTATCCAGCATAACTGATCCCTTGTCAACTTGATACACAAATACATCACTATTAAACCACAACCTATTGATTTCTTGTCCCTCAAATATGATGTTGACATTAATATCACAATATAAGACAGTACAAACATTACAGTGTCAAGTCTCTGCTGCTCTCTGGGATCCCTTCAAGCTTTCAACACCAGAACCATTCAGGAGACTTTTACATTACCAAGTCTGCTTCCAGCTTGAGTTGGAGTCTCATATCACCTCTGGATCCCAGGTCCTGTGCTGACCCTGAGAAAATACTTTGCAGAAGATTTTGCCAAAGTGATGCCGGTCTCTTTTTAATTGCAGGTGATTGTTCAGCTCCAGCTAACCAGCATCAATTGTCCCCATAAAGAAAATGCTTAACTTCAGTCTCTTAATCACAGCGGATTCTTCAGTCCCAGAAAATGAAACCAAAGGGTCTCAATTCAAGATATCACACAAATGGCCCTTATAGTCTCTGCTTCCTTTTGAAGCTTCACAAGCAAGGCCTTCATTGTGCACAACTCTTTCAGCATATGACAGTTCCAAGCTCTACAGCAATAGAGTCTAAGCACTGGATGGCTTTTCCAGCATTAAATTTCTGAATGCTTCCATAATCCTCCTAAAAACACCAAGGTCAGGATTGTCAAAGCAATGCCCCACTATCTGGTACCAATCTCGATTTACTTTGTTTCTTCAATTCAGTAACGAAATACTTTGGCTAATACAAAATTGGGAAGAAAACAGTTTTATTTTCTCTTAGTTATTCTGGGACACAATTCATCAGGGAGCCCAAGGTAGGAACTCAGACAGGAAACTGGAGGTAGGGAAGAGGCACAGGCCATGGAGGAGCATTGCTTACTGGCTTGCTCTCCTGGCCTCTGATCAACCTGTATTCTTATACAACATAGGCCCACCTTCCCAGTGGTGGCAGCACTCGAGTGGGTGGGACACTGGAACCCTCCCACATCACTCAATAATCAAGATGATGCCCCACAAACTAGGCCACAGCCAAGTCCAAAGGATGAAATTTCAAAATGAGGTTCCAAATCCCAGGCTGTCAAGTGGACACTAAAGGTATCCAGAAATTTTAAAAAGAGTTAAGAGGAAAGATTAGAAGTTCTCAAACATTAGTACATAAAATATTTTTCCACAGTCACAAGCTCAGAATAGGAAATACGTGAGGAAATGTTGGATTAGTTCAAAAATTTTCCACCACTCTCATGTCACATTTATCAATGTGAAGAGTTCCTAGATAAAGATAGTTCACAACTTGATTATGATAACATTTATTTTGTGAAATGCACTATGAATTTGTGCTGCACATCATGACATGTGAAGAACACACTGTACATGACTCATGCTCTGTAGTGAACATGCACCCTCCTTCATGTTATTAGTGTTCTTCAATCAGAGCGTATTAAATCCATTCTCTGGTTATTTTCCAAGGAGAACGTATAGTGATAACTAAGGTACTCCCTCTTTTATTTTGTATTCTTTTATTTTTTAAACTTTTTGAAACAGAGTCTCCCTGTAGCCCCAGCTGTCCTGGAACTCACTAGTGAGATGAGGCTGGCTCACAGGCATCAACCTGCCTTTGCTTCTCAAGTGCTGGGATTAAAGGTATGTACCTCCACGCTTGCAACTAAGGTAATCTCTATGTTTTTAGCTTATTTCTAATTTGAAACTGAATTTTATCTATTTTCTCTCATATTACCACACAGTCCATTGTGGATTGTTTTCATCTGATCTACAATTGAAAAAAATTATTTAGCAGATTAATATTAAACTTTGGCTCCATCTTTACACACAGGTCTTTATCCTTCTTTACTTATGTCCTCTCAACTACGCCCCTTATTTATCCACTTAAACTTACCTGGTTGGCTACAGCCTCCCCTCTCTTCACATTCCAGGGATCTTTGCTTTGCTCCAGGCAGGAGACCAGAACAGGCTTACACACAGCAAGTCCTGCATATGAGAAAGAGGACAGGATGCTTGCTGGACTCTTTAGAAAGTACCAGATTTGTAACACAGCACTATGCTCCACTGATAATACTCAGAAAAACAACAGTCTCTGAATAACTACACAATTTTTATTTTCTGACAGTCTCATTAGAATATACAGGACTTTTTTCAGTTTTCGTATTGTGAGTTCTATCACTGATTCACAATTCAGCTATGGCAATAGAACTTTAAGATTCTGGCTACAGGGACTGGAGAGAGAGATCAGTGGTTAAGGAAACTGACTACTCTTGCAGAGGATTCACGTTCAATTCCCAACACCCACATAGCAGCTACAATCCATCCTTGACTCCAGTTCCAGGGAAACCTGATACTGGTGCACTCATGTACATGCAGGCAGCACACTTAGACACATAAAAGTAAAATATATATGTAAAAGAAGATTCTGGCTATGGGGTTAAAGTATCATGTTCAGTATGTAGCTGAAATTAACAACAAAAATAATGAAAATGGATAACTCCTCTAACAAGTGGAAACGGAAAGAAATGATTAAACATAAACGTGTTCTTCACGATGCCCAGATAGTCCCATGACCTAATTTTTAAAGAATCCAAGACTTAATTAGCAAAACTAACATATGCACAAAGTAGGTTATAATTTGTCAAATGATCCAGGAGAGTAAAAAATTCTCCAATAAAAATCTCCTCACCTATAGACACCAGATTGTGGTAGTTCTCCAACATCACTTCACTGTACAAAGCCCTCTGAGCAGAATCTAGGCATTCCCATTCTTCCTGGGAGAAGTCTATGGACACATCCTTGAATGTCAATTCCTGAATTAAATGAGAAATCTGAATTAATAAAAAGGATATTTCATACTGGAGTAACTATCTATAATCTACTCACAAACTCTGTGCAAAAAAGACCCTACAAATTTTTATGGAGATTATGATGTTAATGAGCATAGCACATATATTAAGCCATCACCATAGGAACTGCATTTCACTCCTATATTAGTAGCATACAAGACCAGTAGTATATATTTATCTGATGTAAAGTTACACTGATTATAAGTCTGCTTCATAAATTCGAATGTTTATAACCATGCACTTTAGTCCTAGCTGAAACACAGATTTTCACCTTAACATGATCTTTGGCTGGACCTGACTTAACCCTTTCCTTACAGACTTTGCAGTGAGGCCAATGCCCCAGGTACAAAAGACATGTTCTCCAACAGCACTGAGTAGAAGATTGCAGGAAATAAAGAGCTCTGTGTCCTCTCCTCCACAGCAAGAAGACACAATCCTTGTAAAGAAAATCCTACACTCTGCATGTACTATAGAAATTATAGAAACAACAGGCCATCATTATTCTCACCATATTTTATAGTGATTTCTTCTATCATCATTTATGTACTTAAAATTTACCTAGAAGGAGCACACGGGCTGACTTATGTACATCACAATAAGAGGATCTGAGAAAGGGCTCCTCACCGAAGAGTAACAAAATCATGAAGACAAGATCCAACACCTGCTGAACAACGTTGACACTGTGTACACAAATGCTTCCAAAATCAGACAACTACATGTGTGTAACATTTGATAAAGGGAGCTCTTTTCTGAGGATGAAACAACCAGTAAAGGAGGCAGTGCTGTGATTCAGCCAACAGAGAGAAAGAGAGCCTGCCTCAGAATCTCCACTTTGAGAACTCAGCATTTAGCAAAGAAATGAGAAAGATTTCTTTCTCTAAAGAAAGGAAGAAAAGCACAAGTGATGAAAGGAGAGAGTCTGCACTAAATGTCATATTTCATGTGCTTCATCCTGTAAACTACCAGAGGAAAACTTATTCCTAACAAATTAAAAACAATGATGTCAATGTCTGATATTTGGTGATGAGTAGTTCAACCAAGGGAATCAACTACCCTGAGACAAAAGAATACAGGTGTCATCAAACCAGCAGCACATTCCATCAGCCCTGTGATATTGGTGGGATTAAATGTTGAGCAAAATAATACAATATCTGAATAAAATAAAACAAAAATGTCAGTTTTATGTACAGTTCAAACAACAATACAGTGGCATATGAGGACCCAAGTCCATCCTCCTTAGAAACTGAAGACTGACATGTTTTAATTTTCACCTATCATATCAGAAACATTTTTGAGAAGGTTGGTCATGAATTCATTGGATTAGGCTGGAAAGCATAAGCACTGGAGGACAAAATGGAGAGGTGGATATGCTACATAGGTGATACATATGAAATGTGGCCCGGGTATGGTGGTGCAGGCCTTTACTCCAAGGACTCATGAGGTAGAGGCACGAGGATCTCTGTGAGATCCAGGCTAGCCTGGTCTATAAAGCTAGTTTCTGAATGAGACAAGATTACAAGTTCAAATTCCCAAACACTGAGAAAGAAAGTGTACGAGATCCAGACCCTTGGATGTATTTACCTGAACAGAAGCCATCTCTCTCCTTCTGTGAGTTTCCTTTCTAGGCAATACATAAACAGTCTCTCTCTTTCAAGAAACTTTTTTTCAGTTTACTGAAAATTCTCTTCACCTGTCAACATAAAAAGAGGAAGAAACGGGACAGAAAACAAAACAGGCCCCTGTACTGTCTGCTGTTACAGTAGATGCACAGGAAAAAAGCTCAACAAGGAGACTCCATAGAAGTTTCTGCTTTTATGCCTTCAAGTGGCCCGCCCTGCCAACAAGATCAAAAATTTCTACTACATTCAGGGACTGTAACTCTCTCACCTCCTAATTAAACAAGGCAGAGTAACATGGTTTTTATCCATTGCAACAGAGGGTAAAGTAAGCTCTCTTTCAGAAGCACTGGTAGCTTACCACCAACCTCACTCTGTTCTGCCTGCAACACTCATTTAAACAGCACTGATGCGTCTACTTAGCTTCATGGACAAAATGGGGGGGGGCTCAAGTGAGAGTTTTTCTTTTAAAGGCTGAAGTTCAGGATTAATTCACTGTGAGTTTTAAAAGTCTATTCTTGGGACTATAGAGATGTTTCAGAGGTCAAGAATACCGGCTGCTCTTGCAGAGGACGTGGGTTCCATTTGAAGTACCCACATGGTGTTAACAATTTTACTGAACACCTGTTCCAGGGGTTCCCACTGTCTTCCGGCCTTCACAGACACTGCTGATATGGCTGCACATACATACACGCAAGCATAACAGTTTCACACATGAAAAATAATAAATAAATAAATAAGTTTTAATAAAACTGAAAGCACTATTGTCTGAGGACACCATATTTTACATATCTGTGACATTACCATGATATTTTGTTACACATATACATTGGATAATGATCTGGTCAGTCATTAATATATCCACATGTAAAATTTTATCCTTTCCTAAGGTATTTGTATCCAAATTGATATTTTCTAACAACTTTAATATATAAAATGCAACTTGGATTATTTTATTTACCTTGTGGTGGCATAGAACAGAAGAACTTAGTTAAGCCCTGAAGCCATGACACTGTTTCTGTTATTTACCCCACATCTTCCCCATTCATGTAAACTTCCATTGTACCTCCACCATCT